>NW_010272354.1:25808-27456 GCF_000690775.1 Eurypyga helias
AGTTTAGTTTAGTCAGTTTTGCACTGACTAAATCTGGAGCGATGAAATATGTCTCCTTTTAGTTTGCTCTACTATATGCATCTCAGTGCTTTTGTATTGCTACTTCAAAACTTGACAGCTACCTTCATAATATTTTTAATTAAAATACATTAAATACTTCAAAGAAAAGCTAGCCACACTTCAACTTTGCCGTTTCCTTTGTTGTGCTTAAGTAATATGAGAAACTACACCTTTCCTGGGATGCAAAGGAGTGGGTATTTGAAAGCCTCTACCACCTGCAGCATTCTCCTCAAATGGCTAAATTTAAGCTTTTTTTGGGTAACTTTTGGCTCTTCTATTGGCTTTGTTGGCACCAAAAGGGAGCATGTTCACAAAGAACTGTTGGACCAGTGCAACTGCACCAGCACAGGCAGTGCATACTGAACCTCTCGTCTAGTTTTAGTCTCCCACGGTAAAGGTCGCTTCTCTCTTACACTGAATACATCTCTTCAGCTATAAACCAGATCCTCTTTGAAAATGAAGATATATTTGATACATTTCTCTTAAACCCATCTTAATTTTAAAATCTTTTTCACAATTAACACAGTCAACATGAATTTAATAGTTAGAGAAAATTCAGCAAACAGAAAATCATTACAGCCTCAAAGCCCAGACTATCCAGACCTTCTGTCCCTTCCTGCCATTCAGCCAACAGACATTTGTAACAAAATATTCACTGTCAACCGGGAATAATAATTCCCTAACACCCTTTGCCCCAGAGTGACGCAGCCAGTTACCATAAACCCTGGTGAACTGCTTTGACTCCTACACTTGCGGTTTGTGCCATATACGGCAAGAAAAGCAAAGTCTGTATTTCACCTACAGTCTGTATTTCACCTACATACATTCTTTCATATATGATGCATATTTTCACCACTAATAGTTTATGGAAGTACAGGAATCAATTACCGCTTTCTCATTCCCACTGCAAAATCTCGTAATTCCTAAATACATTGTTTCTGCCCAATGCATACTAACACCAGGTTAAGTGAGATTAATCCTGAAAACAGGTTAAAAATAGATTGATTCACCACAGAGAGGTGGATTTAAATGTTACATATTCTGAAGGAGGGGCAGGCAGAGAGGGGACTAAGAGGCCCCCCCCACAAGGGGGATTAGACTGTGCTACTTAATAAACTGTTAAGTGACAATCAATCAAACAGGAATGTGTGGGAAGCGCAGATTTGCAGTACTGCTCTTTCAGAATTTGTTTTCATTACAATTTGCATTCCTTTCTGCATGCATTTGAGATATACGTATGTTGGCTTTTTAATGATTAGAAATGGCTTTGATCTCGACTACTTGAAGGAACATAAAGATATAAATAGTGTGAGTGGATATGACTAATCCTAGTAATGACAAACATAACAAAAACCCAAGATAAGTTCTTCAGAATTTTTCAAGCATACCTTAGAAAGTTCAGTCTTCAGCTCATGTCAGTCATACAAGAATGATCTACAGAAGTAGTCAGAAAGGCACCAATGTTCAAGGTCCCTAAATACCACTAGTGCCAGTTTATCAAGGATAAGAACCTAGGAAATCAGAAACATCAGCTTTCTGCTTGAGTAGCTGCCACTCTCCTTTGAGATGGAACAGAGAGTAAGAAAAC
>NW_010272354.1:27471-29405 GCF_000690775.1 Eurypyga helias
CAAAATAATGCAATAAGATCAGATATAATAATTAAAACAGTCAACTGTTCCAAAAAAACTGTCACCAGTAGATAACAAGAGCCTGAAGGCTAGGATTTCATGGGTACTTAAAAGGTGCGAAAATAGGACTCTAACTTAATAAAGGATTTCTAAACTGGACACCTTAAAAAACTGGCCCTTCATTAGGAGAACGTAATTTCTGCATCTATGTGAAGAGGGTAGTAAAGCGAGATGAGAGGAAGAGCTGTTATGATTAAAAGAGGAATTTTATAAAGGAAAAAAAAATAGATATCACCAACATTGTATCTTTAACTCCCAACTTCGCAATTCAAGACCCCAGCAACTCCAAAAGATATCTGTCACACAAAACAGTAACTTTCAAAGTGCTTAGTATCTCAGGGCAGTATTGCTGAAATCTGAGCTCTCATTTCCTTATGGGCATAATATATACCACACAGGAATATACATGCAATCTGACCTCAGTTTCACAGCAAAACACATGAGCAGAAAGCAGTTTAGCTACCTGCCCCCCTTTCCACTTGTTTCTTTTTATTTATTCCCTCAGCAACCTCTTGAATTTTCAAGAGAAATACAAACCCAAAAAGCATACCCCCCACCCTTCATAAGCTAGTATGTGGACTGAAACAACTGCATTTCTTAAAAAAAAACAGTTATTGTGACCAGCCGTATAGAAGCCATTCAGGAGAAAAGTACTTGTCTTAATTGCATTTTGAAAGGAATATTGCACAAAATAGCGACACTAAGCCTTGTTACTCAGTGAAGCCTGTATTTTAGTAATAATCTTCCAATACTAATGATGCCTGTACTCAATGGAGGGGCAAACCCACTTCATTAAGTTAACCGTGTAATTCTTAGATATTTCCAACAAATTATAAAGCTTTAATCTTCAAAAAGCACAACAGATAAATGATTAAGATACTAACATTATGACTGTTATTTTCAAACCATTTGAGAAAACTTTTACCCACCCAGAGTGCATATATATTAGAAAACTGATGCACATATAGAATTACATAGTTCAGCATCCCACTGTGACTGAAAAAATGCTGAACCAGTACCGATGTTTCGCTCCTACATCACTCAAAAGTCAGGTTAAGCAGTGCTCTAAAGTTTTGCTGTAAAAGCTGCTTTTATCTAGGAAAATGGGAGGAAGGTTTGTACTTCGCATGATTTATCATCAACTAGCTCTCTCTTACATAGATATAATTATTTTTCCAACTATCTCCCTGACCATGATATTTCGAACAGAAGAGACATTTGATAATAAAACTTAGAAGAAAAACAAACAAACAAACAAATCAACTTCAAAGCTCCTAACCAAACAAGTATGGAAAAATACAAAACTGAAGAACCAGGAAAACAAACAAAAAAAAAAAACCAAACAAAATATTCTAATGGTTTCTAAGTTTTATTTTAGCAACTCTTTACTTGGGTAAACACCTGGAGACTCTGCAAACTTCAGACAGCAGGGTAACGAATACAGGCAGCAACCGCCCAGCAATCACTAACACAGCAAGAAACCTGTCTTTCAGTCTGTTTACATCAGTATTTCCAACTCTCATCTCGAGTTAATAATTCTTCCTAGTTTCCCGATAAGGTTCCTTCTCTATCTGTAACTGTATCTACAAAGCCCAAAGGAAGCTTTGCAACACTACAAAGAGTAATTAAAAACGTTCCTCTAAACAGAGACACCTTCTGGGACCAGGATGAAGGAGAAACCTTCCTATTTGACAGCCGGTAGGCAGAATCATCCCCATCACAAAGCTCTCCAAGCTTTAACCAGTACAGGCACTAACAGTGCCTAACAACAAAAATAAAAAACCCTTTAAATGAAGCACACATCATTTACCAAAGGAATACATAAGTCTGCTGACCCACAGATGGTCCCGATTAATCACAGAATCACAGAATGG
>NW_010272355.1:0-773 GCF_000690775.1 Eurypyga helias
CGAGCGAGCTGCCCTCGGCCAGCAGCACTTGCCATCAGGCTGCTCCGGAGCTGCCAGGGCAGTGCCAGGGAACAGCCCAGCGCCCCGCGGCAGCCAGGGATGTTTTCGGCACAGCTCGCTGAAGTGCCAGCGCTCCCCAGGCCAGACCGTCCCACACTCCCCTTGGTGACAGCGGCGATTTGCCAGAGCAGCACTGGGGAAGGCACGCACTGGCTTTGTCCGGACCTCAGGTTGCCTTGGGATGACAGCAGGGCCTGGAGTCCCTCCCAAACAAGCCTCCCGTTCCTCCCAAACATTTCAAAGGTGTCTGCATCCTGTTCTTTGCTCTGGAGTACAGCAAAAATCCCAGGAAGGGCTCTAGCAGAGAGACAGCACCCAAAAGTAGTAATAAACACTCTATTTGGAGAGCTTCACCTTCGGGAAAACAGCAGATACATAAACACTGTGTACAGGGGAAGGAAAACTGTCAGTACACAGACAGGAGTGACACACCAAACCGGGCAGCACTGGGAATGGATCCCTCCTGGCGTCAACGCAGAGCACATCTAGCGGGCACCTGCCCCGGCACGGCGGGACGAGAGCGAAGCGGCGGCGAGCGGAGCGGGAGGCCATCCGGGGCTATGGGGCGCATGGTGTTTCCTGCAGCTCACCGTGGTTTTCTGCTCACCGATCAGCGCGTGAGGTTTAAACGGGCTCACTCCGCAGCACAAGGCTAAGGTCAGACCTCAGGAGAAAGACTGGAAAACACTAGGAAGGCGAATCCAGACCAGCAG
>NW_010272356.1:0-859 GCF_000690775.1 Eurypyga helias
GGGCTGCGGGAAGACAGGGCGAGGCCAAGCACGCAGCCTTGGCTTGAGCTGGGTAGACCTGAGCTCCCGTTTCACCCCCGCGCCAACCCACCCAAAGCTGGCACCCCAGGAAAATTCCCATTTCCCTGTGGGAAAATAGGGATGGGGAGAGGCAGTGTAAGCACAGTCACGGGTTGGGGCTGAGCTGGCCAGCCTCAGCGCCCCACGGACAGGCGGACACACGTTGGACGCGCGTCACATCGGGGCCGAAAACAGTCGGCGAGGTCTCCCGCTGCCTGGGAATCGCGCTCCGGGCTCTCCGTCAGCGCATCCTCCGGCTCAGCCAGGCGCGAGGCCGCGTTCCGTTCCTCCCGGCTACGGAGCGGTAAAAGGCTGTGAGAAACCCTAATCCAAGAGAAAGGAGGAAGCAAAACCATGTCCTGGGAGCTTCGGGGCCGCAGCCGAGTCGCTTTCCGAAAAGCTGCCGGGGGCTGCGCGAATTCCAGGCAAGCGAACCCGAGCGAGGGAGATAATTCCCAGCAGGTGGGTAAGTTCCTGGGAGAAGGGGCCGAGACGCAGC
Organism: Eurypyga helias; assembly: GCF_000690775.1. NCBI lineage: Eukaryota > Metazoa > Chordata > Aves > Eurypygiformes > Eurypygidae > Eurypyga > Eurypyga helias. Next base: position 560 of record NW_010272356.1, read on the forward strand.
CACTCCATGTCCGTGCCAGGAGGAGTCAAAAACGCCAGGAAAATGCCAGAGGAAGGCAAATTAATTCCATTTATACCTTAAAAACACGTCGGTTTTCCCTTCAGACCTTCCCAAATCCGGAGGCCGGGGGCAGCGGCGGAAACGGGAGGGTTTTAGCCCAGCCCTGATGTGTGGATACGGGATTTTGTCAGCGGAACCGCCGGCCGTTGGGAATTCTTTGCCATTGTTTCCCAAGAAGGGGCCGGTTGGTGGGAGCAGCCCTGCTGACCGCGCCGCTCCGGCTTTTCCCGGAGACGCGGC
>NW_010272357.1:0-578 GCF_000690775.1 Eurypyga helias
AATTATGATACAGTTTCTCACCACCTGTGTCCCCCCAACACTGCCTGTAGCGAGACAGCGAGAGCTGGGAACGCAGCTGCAGCGTCAGAAGCAGAGAAAGAACTTCAATCGACGCGTAGAGTCTTGCCTGCTGCTACCAGGCATTTGATCACCAAGCATCCTCTGGGCTGTGCCAGTCTCGATTTTCTCCTCCTTGTCCTTACTACCACGTTTTTCCTTAAGGTTAGCACAATATGTCAACATACAAGTAATTACCTGAAATAACGGTGATGAATTTCTCTTTTTGCAAAAGCTCAGGAAGGAAGGGTCTCGAGTTTCCTGTACACGTGTCAACTAGTATGAAAAAATACTCATTATGGCATTGAGGGCACAGGCCCACCTATAGTAATTTAAACTATGAAAGTGCTGGGTTCAATCTGCTCTCATCTCTGAGCCCCTTAGGTGCTGTACCTTCAAGCTATTCCTTTCTTCAAAATTTTCAAAACTTCAGTCTTCAATTTTAAAACCTTCAGAGGGACAACGGGGTTGAATGTGTGATATGACATGCACATCAATGGCATGTACTTTTCATTCTTTCC
>NW_010272357.1:594-4812 GCF_000690775.1 Eurypyga helias
AACATGAAGAGGCACCCTAACGTTAATGACATGTTACAAATGTCCCTTGATAAAAAGAACATATTTATTAATTTTTCAACAGGTATGACACAGCCTTACACTTTTTCTATAACAGTAGCTAGGGAGCAGTTAGTGTCAATACTTTACTTTGTCAATACTTTTACTATCCTGTGCATCAACCTTTTAAATCCTTATCAATAGCTGGATCAATTCTTATTAGTAAACTTCATACGGCAAGTCTCCCTGGCAATTGACTCTAATCAGAAGATTAGTGTCTAACATCCAAGGAGAACTCTTTGCTTACTCAGTAAATTGAACTATCAATCACATGGCATTAGAGAGACACCTTGGCAATTTGCACAAAGTTCAGTGAGACATATCTCATTCTCTCTAAATAAATGGAAGTACAACATGCAATTAAATATTTCAGATGCTTGCTTGTGATTATCCTCTTTATTATTCATTTTCCACTGATGTTTTTAAGGCCTTTATCCTTTACTGTGGCTGTGCTCAACAAAGGTCTTCACATCACTTCCAGAGTCACCGAAGAGATCTCTTTTATGTTCTAAAGAAAATGACTACTTGCAATGAGATAATTAATGTTGCATTGTTTCTCTGGCTGCAGAACTGCCTGTCTCTTTCTGAAACTGCTTTACAAGGTAAGATCAGAAGGATGCCATCCCTTTTAGGAACATCTCAATGGACAATCATTACTCAAATGAAAATAAGTGCCAAAAGTTTAATATTTCAAGTTTTTGCTGTATGGGAGACAAGATTATTAATAGGTATTTTTGAAACCATTTGAGATTGTTGGCTGGGGTAGGTGCATGGGTACACACCAAGCCTTGGTAGGCTACCAGTTCAGCGTATAAACAGAAATGTAATCAATATAGGAGCAGAAGGAGAGTCAGCAGTATAACAGGCTTAATGAGGGAGAAGCACAGGATCTCATCTGCGTTTTCAAAAGTAGCCACACTTACTAGATGATAAAGCAATGCCAAATGTCAAAAAGCTCCCCCTCAACAAATTAACTCATCTGCTCTTTTTCCATCATCCTACACAGCTGCCATGTTTATGACTAGCTATGAATTATAAACTTTGATACATGTTTCTGAAGTGTTCGGTCAAAGAGAATAATAGGAAGAACTGAATCTAAAATCTATTAACAAGCAAAGACAAAGTTCTAGTCTTCTCCTCCCAGAGCAGCCACTAAGGTGTGACAGCTTCCATATGCCTCCACCCATCAGAACTTAACATCCAGGCATCTCTCAGCATGGGCCCAGGATTTGAGAGGATTTGCATTTTTTCATAGCAGTCACACAGTTCTGGAAACAGAAGAGAAAACAAGAAAGTGAGCAGCAGTTTTCCTTCCCTTTCTTATTTCCCAGGATATCTGTTGGTAACCTCTTTTAAAAGCTACATGCAGAACAGATCATTTGGGTACTCCAGCTTTCTGCTTGGGCTTTAGGATGGTCACAGTGCTCACCCTGGGCTCAAGATCCTCATTTTTAAAACCCTTCCTGCAACTCAGAGATCCACACCATTGCTGCTTCTCACTCTTTTCAGTCTAGTGCAATGTTCAGGTACTTTGTGACAGTCAGTGTCAATAGACTTGATATGAGTGTGAAGTGGGTGACAATTTCGTTGTTAAGAGAGACATGCTGTGCTATTTTAATGTGGGTGACTACTGGGCAACTGCAGAGGATATGCAAAATGACCTAAGAGAAACCCATGCATTTCTGGAGGCCAAGTGGGATATACTGTTTGGGAAGTCATACTGCACCTCTGCTCACTTCACTGCTACTGCCATGGCTGATGCAGCCCACAATTTCATCACAGCAGCCTTTTCCTGCCAGCTCAAAACAATGTGTTCCAAGTCACTGTGTCCCTCTTTTATTCTAATTGCACTTTCCTCTAGGGAATCTTTCCAAAGTTTATTGTAATGAAAGGGGTGTCTGTTGAAGCACATATGAGCCTTTTGTGCTAAATATGATATGAACAAAGAACAAAAGAACAAAAGACAAACACTTCCTTTGGAAACTTAACTCTTCCAGATGATACAAGAGAAAGAGAGATAGAAAAGAAACAGAAGATTCCACTCTAGAAATGATGATGGACAGAGGTCTTAGTATCATCATCACATTGCTAACCTTTTGGAGAGGTCTAAGGGAAGGATGTCTGCTGAGCAGGATTCCAATCTATTAGGAGGGCCAAAAGAATGGTGTGCTTTTCCAGAGATGTTTTCACCATGTTCTGGAATAAAAACTTTAGTTTTATGTTCCATTTTATGCAGTAAATATGAACACTGATTCTAATGTTAGTGATTTTCTGTTATCTTTAACCACAAAAATCTGTAAGTCAAAACAAAAAATCCTACCTAGAGACAGCTCAAAGATCTTCTTTTATTCACTTGGAGTAGAACTAATATTTCCTGTTGAAAGCTTTGATGTAATATGTTGAACTGAGTTTCATAGATTTGCATGAATTCAAAAATGTCAAAGCTTTCAGTCTTTAAAAGTATTTGTCAATAGTAATACATGAAGAACCGATCATCGAACTGCAGAGTTGAATGCTTAGGTTACATTGAGTTATTTATGGCTTCCAATTGTTACTGAATTTCATAAATGAAACAGGAATAAAACACAAAAATTAATGAGCAGTATATATTTTACAATATAAACCAGAAAGGCTAGAGCAAATTAATTTTAATTGTCATTGAAGGTGCACAAACAGGTCCTTTAGCTCTCACTTACTAAGGTAATTTAAGTAACTCAAAAAAGGATTTTAATACTTTTATGAACTCCACAGAAATAATACTGGTATAAATTTGAATTATATTAACTTCAAGTGTGTTTGAAGAAACTAGTATCAGGCCTTTAACTACTGACTAGCTTGCCTGGTATAGCAAACCTTGACCTTGATTAACTTGGGTCAAAGTCCATCTGGAGCTTTAGTGTTTGCACTACTGTGGTTGCTAAAAACCTGTTGTAAACTCTGCTGGAAAATAACTACTGAGCAGAGGTGTCTTAGCATCCTGTGACAAAGATAGGATATGTACATCTGGATGAGGATTAAAGTGTAATCTAACACAAAGTTGTTCTGACATCTGTATAAAAAAAGGAGTGAGAAAACATGTCTGCTTTGATTTAACTTGCAGGGGTTGGGACTGTGTTGTACCAGTACCATGTCACAGATCTACAGGTGCTAACACCTCACGTAGTAAATGGATATAGATGTTTGCTATAGAAAAGAAATCTGTCTTCTGGAGACATAAGTGGTTTTGGTGTCTCTCACCAGGTGATCTGGTAGCCCAGACATTTCTGAGATTATTAGTTTGCTCTACAAGTGTTGTAAAATCACAGAAAAAATATCTCCTGCTTTTTTCTTAGGATCTCCATTAACTACATCTTCAGATGGAGCTATGGAAAAATCTTTGACTCATTGTCTTTCTTCATATTCATGCAACTTCTTACAGAGAAGTTATTCCTCTAAAATAAACAAACATGGATGCAAGGGTGGAAACAAAGTTAATGAGGAGAAACCTTCTAGGTATTTTTCTCACTGTCAGTCATGTCTAGTAATGGATTTTGAGAATAAGTTTGTCCCATATTTCTGAAGGAATATTACGTGGCAGACATTAAACCGAAAAGCACAAAATATTCTGAATAAATCAGCAGAAGTATCACAGGTCAAAGTCAGTTGGCCCTTCACAGCTCTTCAGAGTTAATGTGTTGTTCCTAACAGGCTTGTCACAAAACAGTTACATTGATTTTTCCATCCATATAACTACACTAAAAATAAGAAGCAGGTGCCTATTAGGTTAAAAAAAATCAAAAAATACCCTTGACTTTTCTCTCATTTGACACATTCATGTCCCTCTGTTTGTAGAAAGAAGAGAGGTTAGGAAAGATAACCTTGATGAAGGGTTACTATAACATAAGGATCACAACATATCCCCAGATCTCCAGTACCATACACTTGCATTCATGTTATCGTTAAGATTAATCTTTGGCCAGAAATTCAGAAGCAACCAAAACATTCTTAATCTCAGTGGGCTACAGCCGTTTGCCTTGAAAATCCTGCAGTTGCTCCTCAAACCTACTGAGCTGAGGTTTGAAGGTAATCAAGTTTTTCCAGAAATCTGACTGGTACACAAAGTAAGCAGGGAATTACTTAACAGTTGGAATGTGGGGCTTACTGATTAAAAATATCTTTCCC
>NW_010272357.1:4843-12677 GCF_000690775.1 Eurypyga helias
AGGTGTTATACCTGACCTTGTGAGTAAATCCATCACTCCGTTCACAGTGAGCCACTTTCAAGTGCAACACTAGTGTGCTAGAATCGAGGCAGCAGATTTAAGGCTGGCTCCTCAGCTAGTGTAAATTAGTGCAGCTCTTCCAACAGTGCATTGTACTGAATATTTTCTCTTTGAGTGATTGCAAATGCAGGCATGGAAACCAAACCTTTTAGTGGAGGCCTCTGGAATCTCTCTGAAATAACAGCATCAAATGCAGTGGTGAACATTATGTGTGGACCTTGATGCAGGGGCAAACTAAAGTCTCCAGCTGCTACGATTAGGTCAAGTAACTACTGGTGAAAGCATGGCCCAAAAACCACATTAATCTGGGCTCACCATTTGTTTTATGGATAATTGATTCCTAAAAAAATAAATATCTACTTGTTCCAAGAGCTATGTCTCATAAGCACTGCAGTGTTCCTACCCACCGATCATACGTTTTATGTGACATTCTGATGAAACAAAGGTGACATGTAAGTAAAATTAGGTCTCTTAGTCTGCCCATGCCAACTCAAACAACTCTTTTGGTCTCAGCAATTCGTAATGGACACACTTTTAATTTAAGCTGGCTTAACAATGCTCTAAGATGATAATAGCACAGAGTTTAGAATAGATATTAATTTGATAACTCTATTCAGGTTCATCACACCATCTGACTTGACAAAACTGAGAAAATGAAACATTGAAGAGGCAATTCTGGGCTCAAGAAATGCAAGAAAACTGTCTTGTACTAGAAGAACCCTAAACAATATACATACGCGGAGTCCTGTGTTTACCAAGGAAATCATCCTTTAGTCTCCCCTGGATTGCCCAATTATATTTGGATCCTTGACAGCAAAGGAAAGGAGAAGAATACTTCTGACAGAGAAAGCAATTCTTATATCTAGCAATGTGCATCTCTCCCTGACAGTTAAACTATTTCTTTCTTTGCTGTCCCATATTATGTCTCCAGTTTTCTTTTGTAGGGCTTACCAAAGTAGATTGGGGGGTTTCCACAATATACAGAGCATTTTAAATAAAAACAAATTATCAATACTATCAAGGTCATAATGGTTCTAATAAATCAAAACCTACTTAATTTGATTTGTTGTGTATGAAATTTCCAATATTTTTAGTTTGAATTACTTTTGCAGAGGTTGTAATAAATACTGATGACACATATTTCAACATGCCCTCTCCCAGATAAAAGCAGAATGATTCACCAGATGATCAGGTTTGTAATGATTTAGGTAGGGGATTCATTATTTATTTAGTATTTTGAAACATTTTGAGCAAGGTTGCTGGAGTGCTTTGGAAACAAAAGGCCAGTATTTCCCTGGAGTAAAGTCATAGTGAATTGCAGTTGATGACTACACAAAACCAAGCGAAGGAGCTTCAAAATAGCCCCATGAAATATTTTGGAGGTAATTCAAAGAAAGCAAAGGGATAAAACAATTTGTTTGCCAATACAAAAAGAATATGCCTCCAAGCAGGAGTTTAGGACCAGATTCCCTTGATTGCCAGCCAGCAGTTTCACCCATCTGAACAATCCAACTGTTCTACCCATCTAAGCAAGCAGTCTGGACACAAAATATGGACACTGAATTATCACATGCATCTTAGTCTTCAGAGATGTAATTGCCACTCACCTGTATCCCATGTTTCAAGGATGTTGGGCCCTTGTTTGTCTGGAATGGGCTGACAATTGTACTTCAGAAGGTGAAATTTTCTGTCCCCACCCTCCTGAGTCTCAGAATGTGTTCTGACTCTTGCCCTCCAAATGTTTTCAGGCATTAGGGAAGAACACAGTTTAAACAAGGCAAAGAGTCTCTGCCTACTCACCATGCAAGCAGGATACAAATATGAAATCAAAAGATGCTGAGAAAGCAAAAAACCCCAACTATATGCACTTGTGGTGACGTCCATCCAAATCCAGAGAGGGTTTTTAGGGTGCAACAGTTCAGCATATTAATTATGCAAAATACAAAAAGAATGGGACAGGGCTCTAGTTAAAGACTTGGAAGTTCAGCACCCTCTGGAAGAGATGCAGGAATTGACCATGACAGCACTCAAGGACCATTTCAATAAGAAGTGAAGCAGGCTGGCTGAAGCTTTAGTACACTCAAACACAGGCAGATCTGGGCTTTATTAGCAACAAGTGCTTTTTGTCTGCCATAGAGGACTCCATCAGATTCTTCTCATTTAGGTTGCATGTGTGTTTTGTTGTTTGGTTCCTTGTTCACTCATTCCTTAGAGACATGCATCCCCTTGTTGCCGTGACATTTGGAGCATTGACTAAAGCCTGATCTTGACCATTGCCCTCTACAAATTTATGGTCATCTGCTATCAGAACTGAATACTGAAGCAGTAATCCAAATTTGGGATTTGAGCAAACCATTTTATTTAAATTAAGATGCACCTCTCTGAGATGGTTTAAGCTTGCATTATACCCACTGGGGTAGTCAACATAGGCAGCAGAGCCCAGACAGCCTTTCCAGCTCATGCTAAGGAAGACACACATAAAGAGGATTGAGATGACCTAGTGTATTATAGACAAGCGGGTGGGACATAAGGGAGACTAAAATCCACTTGAAGATTAGATGGAGGCCAGAAGAGATTCCAAGGCATCTCAAACAAGCTGTTAGCTGGAGGTTCGTCTCGCTTCACTGGCTAGGTTTCCACTAGTTGTAATGAGATCTGAGACACCCAGCTCACAGGCAGAGCCTCACAGATAGACATCCAAGTACAAGTCAAATATATAGCTTGAAACACATCTTGTATAGTTACAGGGTGCATGAATGTTATCTTTTCCAACCCTATGATTCTGATTTCGTGGCAGCAGTATTTCATGGTACCACTTTTCATGGTATGGCAGATAAGCTGTATTCTTACAAAGAGTGTCCAAAACTGATCCAGGGACATTTCACATCATGTATACAGAGCCTCACACAGCATGACCCTTGTGCATGACAGCTTTTCATGTTGTGAAAAGTTCAATAAAAGTCTTTCTGTTGAAAATGCTGGATTGCCTGTGGAAGGGAAATTAACACTCTTCCATTTCTTCTTCATCTACCTGGAAGATAAAATGTTATGTATATCTATTGGCCTGGTTTTATCCCTGAAGCGCTTATCAGAAATACTCAAGAAACCTATTGCACTGTCCCTACACTTTTTACTGCTTCTAAGTGTTGCTCAGGAGCTGAGAACCATGCCTTCCCCTGTAATCTCAGAACTCACACCTAAAGAAGAGTTCCATGTACAAAAGTAAATACATTACATACCAAAGTCATACCGGTAGCAGCTATCCTGGGCTTTTTTAAAGGGTCCTACAACCTGTAATAAGCAATACTTGCATCTCACTGTTCCCTATAGCCTAAATTCACTGATTATATTGCATCCCCTCATAGGATGATCACATGTCCCATCTTTTTTTCATGTGGAGCAATGCCCTATGGGGGGGACACAGCCAGCAGATAGTCTTGGGGAAAGTCCGGAGGGAGACCATATTCCTGGGAACTGAAGGGTGCAGAGGAGTCCTGTTCTTCTGGGAGGAGGAGATCTGAGTGGGAGAAAAAGGAAGTTTAGCAATTGCCAGTTGCCTCTGTGCCAAGTGTGAATGACTGTTCCCACAAAGGTTTTGTTGTGGGTGTCCTTGATCTTTGAAAAGCTGAGTTAAGCCTCAGCCAGCTCATTTCAGAGCATGAGAAAGGAGAAGTTCAAACACCGCCTGATAAAACAGGTGCATTAATATCAGACCATGCTTTAGTTTGTCAACTGTTGCTCCATGGAGATCAGGCTCCCCACCTCTCCTACCTGTTCAAGGTTTTCCAAGTTTCATGATTTAAGAAGCTTTAATGACAGAAATATTTTTACTTGAATTTTAAGAACAGGGAGAACTTTACTTTCTAAGCACTGTCCTTGCAAGTTCTTCAGTGTGTGGGCTGCAGGATTTAGCATCCTTCCCACCTATCTCAGCTCCTTCTAATCCTAGCAGAGTGCACTCTCCTCATTTGTACCCAGCTGTGGGCAGGAGGCAAAGCCACAGAATAGAAATACACCACCGGTTCACTCTGCTTCAGACCAGAAAATTTACTTTCTGAAGAAAATTGATTTGTACTATTTGAATATTATGTAAGGAGGGTAAACCTTGAAGACTAGCGCTCACTCTCAGCTATAATGACTGCCTGGTGTTTGGTATCACAGTCCCAGGGGATTGCATCAGGACCAGATTAGATCACAGCTCAAGAAAACCTGGCAATAGGCATTCAGCTGTGAACACCCCAGTGCAGTGGTGAAACTCTTTAAAATGCCTGTTTCTGTAAAGATGCTGAGAAATTTTGATGGGTTGAAAAACACCTTCAAGCTCATCCTGAAATGCCAGTGATTGAAGTGCTCTGAACCCTGAGGCAGGAGCTGCATTCCCTCTAAAGGCAGAAGTCCAGCTGCTTTCCAGCCACTGAAATGAAGCAGTAACACTGGTCTGATTAAAGTCTACTTTGTGTTTGACTTAATCATAACTTCTAGGAACTTTCCTTATCTTGCTTTTATAAACATCACAGGGTGGTAAATGCAGCTCATGCTCTAGCCATTTGTTCTAATAATCCTCAGATAAAATTACTTAGGGGAGTGGTAGGTCTTAGGGTTTGGGTCATTTGTTTTTCTTACTCACAGCCATTTGTTCTTCCTGTGTGTCTCCCCTCTTCTGTAAAAAGGATTTTGGCACCCAGTATCTTCTACCTGTGAAGGCAGACAACCACCATTCAGAAATGTATGTCAGGTTGGAGGGGCAAAATGATCCATTTCTAAATACGTTCATCTTTTTCCTGTTAAAATACTTTTTTTCAACCTATTTCTGAAGCACAGCTCTGCAAGAGAAATGGTGCTTTTTAAGTTTTAAGTTCTTCTGGGTAACAGCTTCCCTCTGTTCTAGCCCATATCATTTCTGTGCTACTGTAAATGAAATTCACATAAATCAGTGTGTGAGACTTTCCAACGTCCTTGAGTAGACCTTACATGGCATGTCAGTGCTGCTTTCAGTCTCAGGCATGGAGACAAGGAAGGTAGTAACACTTCAATTCCCAGTCTCATCTCAAAACATACTCAGGAAAATTTTACCCAAAGCTACTATTAATCTAAACAAGGTGATGAACAGTTGAAACAAAGGAGTGAAATGAAAACAATTGTGACAATATTAAATATAATTCAAAATCCTAGGCACTTCACAGTTAATCCTAATGTATGTAGCACACAATTTATGATAAAACAAACTTCACAGCTATCACTGAAACTGCTGATAAAAAAAAAAGTATTGCTTTTAGTGTAAGTGTTCTGAAGAACTGAAATGAGATTGAAGATCACACTTCAGAAATGCTTTAGAGTGCCTTCAGATCCAGATCTCCAAGACCTATCTTATTTTCAGGCATCTCGGATATATCTAAAGTCCTCTCAGTGCCAGTGGAGATGTAGGACAGGATTGCTTAACTACAGACACAAGGTTTTATTCTTGAAATAATGATGAATTTTACCTGACTTCCAGCTTCCTCCCCAAAAGGGTGCAGATCATCTGTAGGTCCTGCATGATACTTGCCATCCATCTTGAATACCCAAGAAAAAATAGCAAATATACATATGAGCAACTGATTTATCTCAATGTATCTATCTGCATTTTAGAAGACAGAAAGAAGAATCCAAAGCCTATCACTAGGTGACATTTATACCACATGGGACACAAACCTCCTCAGACTCAAGTTTAAAGATGCCCACATACTGAGTAGGGAGGGCCCCAGGGCCAATTGAAAGTGTGATGCCCAGCTCTATACCTTTCTGAAATCTTCCTCCTCCGCATTTTGGCACACTGTAGGTCAAGCCTACATAGGTACTTAGGCCCTAACAGGCTAAGGGTCTGCACAGGTCATGAATCACTACCCAAGTCATCACGAAACACTGCCTTTCATGTTCTGGAAGTGCCAGAAGTCCCTTTTGTGGTCCATTCCTACATCCTTTGTGTGGCTTTACAATACAGTTATGAACAGGGATTCAAAACAGGTATGGTTACTGCTGTTCAGGACGTCTCCACCCTCCTTTGCCCAAGCATATGTGAATGGGAACTGTAACCAAGCTTACTGCTCCTTTACCGATAGATAGCTCAAAATTTGGAGATTAGTTTCAAAGCTGCTACAGGAGTTTGGACTGACTTGAATTCAGAGTGTTTCTGTTTTGCTGACTGCTGCAGGAGCTTACACATGAGAAGAGTAAATTCCTAAGATACTCTAAATAAGTTCCTGTAGAGTTCACTGTGGCCTTGCATATCTCTTGTATCCCCTCCCAGTGTAGAACATTCTGTATCAGGCCCATCACATTCACTGCATGCTTTAGTTTTTTGGCAATATTAAGATCTGTTGTGATGGATTAGGACCCACAAACCACAAGAAATAAACCTTTTATTTTCTTTACATATAGTGGCATTACCTATACAGTCTGCAGCTACACACAGCATTATTTTCTTTCAGACCTCTTTATAGACATACCTGTCCATAAAGCCTGCCAATTGCTAGGAAATAATTCATCTATTGATGTGCTAAAGGCTTATGTGATTAAATAACTTTTTCCAGGCAATTTGGAATAAAAAAGCACTTCACATTTTTAAACCAACTGAAAACCTGAATAAAATGTTTGAAACAAAAACATTCTATTTTTTCCCCAAGCCTTTTGTGGTTTTGTAAAACTTCATTAAATTCCAAAATTAAAAGCCATTTTGTACAGAGAAACAAATATGGCTCTGTTTTGTACAAACACTAAGTTCCATAGGTTTCAGGGTTTTTCTTCTTTTTTCCCCTGATGAATTCAATAAATGTGAAAATATCCCCTGTCTGTATTTTTGGAGGAGAGAAGCTGGTCATAAAGTCTGAATAACTGTTACCAAGAGTTTTACCAACTTCTACCTGAAACTACGCCACTCTTACAGTCACCACAAAGTCTCAAAGAGCAGGTTAAATGGGGAGAGAAGGAAAGCTGAAGTTGCTATAACATCACTGCTACCAGCACATAGTGAAGCACAGCAAGCATGGGAGAGCCTGGCCAACTAGACTTTGCACAGGCTCAGGGCAAAATTAGACCCTGATGAGCTGTAGATAGTAATGAAAATTGCTGATAGCTTCTAGAAGAATGAATTTGGACCATTCCAAGTAATAAGAAAAAATATTATTATTGGGAGAAAAACAAGTTATTTGTTCCATATTAGACTTCTGATACTGTCACTGTATCCCCAACAGTAAACTGATTCTCCAGTGACATCCATATATAGGTAAATTAATTTTATGTTTGGGAAAACAATTGGGAAGAGAGGGAACTACTTTCACTAGCAGTAGTAAAACCCACTCATCTGTGTTATTCCCATTTGCTCCACAAAATCCTGATATCCCTAATATCTTGCTGGGAACTCCATGGGGGCTACTGTTGAAATAATCCAAAGTAGTACCTATCTAACCCACAAGCTACATCCCCATATGCCCTACACCATTGCAAAGTACAAAGCAATTAAAATCATGGGATTAAAATTATGACAAAAGGTAGCATCCATTCAGCGCAAAACTTGTAGCCTGAGAAAGTTATCTGTTCATTTCTCACTATGTATTTCAGTGCCTCAAGGCAGAAGATGTTTTGTTCCAGAGCCCCATATCTATTCTGCAAGGGCAACTGGGAAGGGGAGGAAGGACAGGAGAGGATGTGCTTACCTCACCAAGCAGGGACCTGTTTCCACTCCACTCCAGGATTAACTGCGAGCTGTGGGACGTCCATCTGCTGCCTCGTCCTTCAG
>NW_010272358.1:0-770 GCF_000690775.1 Eurypyga helias
TAGCTGGAGTTAAACCATGACAACACCCTCCCCAAAACCTCATATGCAAAACACCAACAACCCACTATCCAAAACACATACTTGACAAGTTAAAGAAACCAGGGACTACAGTTTGTACCTATTTGCTATTTAGAAAACACCTAAATGTTGAAACTTGCAGTAAACCCCATAACCTTCAGGAGATGTCCAAAACTATGAAGTTGCACCAGAACCACCTAACACAGATAGCTGTGTATGCATGCACTTGACACATCCTTGTTCTGTGAAAGGAATTGCTGTGTGAAGCAGATCAAACCATGTATCATGACAGGGTATGATAAAAATGCCACAGCTTTTTAAGAAAATACAGTGGTACTCCTAATGGTGTATGGTGGGTTAACCTTGGCTGGACACCAGGTACCCACCAAGACATTCTATCACTCCCCCTCCTCAGCTGTACAGGGGAGAAAAAATATTACAAAAGGCTTGTGGGTTGAGATAAGGACAGGGAGATCACTCAAAATTACTGTCATGGGCAAAACAGTCTAGACTTGGGAAAATTAATATTTATTGTCAATCAAATCAGAGCAGGATAATGAGAAATAAAAGCAAATCTTAAAAACACCTTCTCTCCACCCCTCCCTTCCAAGCTTATCTTCCCTCCTGGTTTCTCTACCTCCTCCCCCCAAGTGATGCAGGGGAATGGGGAATGGGGGTTGAGGTCAGTTCATAATACTTTGTCTCTGCCACTCCTTCCTCCACACACTCTTCCCCTGATCCAGCATGGGGTC
>NW_010272359.1:0-1812 GCF_000690775.1 Eurypyga helias
GAGGCATCCGTCGCCATGCCTGGTGCCAGCTCGTGCACGGGAGCTGCTCTGGGAATTCGGGAGCCGAGGATGTTACGGAGGGATGTATTTGGGGCGTCACAGGGGTGCCTACTGTCAGCTGGGACAGTTACAGTCAGGGTGCTCTTGTGGATTTAACACACAGGCACAAAACAAGGCACCTCGCAGGATCTTTGGGCACCGGAGAGGGATGCTCCAGGCTCACGGGATCTGCCGGACACCAGGCTGGGGATGCTCCAGGCACACTCCATGCAGCGCATGGGGCCGGGCAGCATCAGACCCTGCTCCACCTCCTCCAGCGCTAACGGGAGCAACGGGAAGTCGGGCATTCTGCCGGATCAAACCCTAAAGCCTCACCTGAAGGACTTCCTTCTGCTGCAGCCAGACCTCGGCTCACGTGGCAGGGCTGTCGCCCGTGTGCGGGGTGCCCTCCGCCAGCCGGGCGCTGGTCTCTGCCAGGCGGGCACTGCGCTGCTTCAGCTCCCCCACGGCCTTTTGCTTTGGTCACATTCTAGGGGAATTTGTGGATCGAAGTGTTGCAGACTCCACCTGCCCCAAGTTTTCTTACCGTCTGCACCCTGGACATTCCTGTCCCACGGTAACGACACCAACGAGGCCCTGGACAGGGCGGCGGCACATGACAAACCTCTGACTTGCCCCACACCGCACACCCCTGCTCCCACCTTCCTTACTGCCAGCTGCAGGATCACCCTTTCCTTTTACAAACCATCTTTCACCTCCTTGTGTCCTTCACCTCAGCCTTCTCTTGGCCAGACTGAGAAGATCTGACACCGACGGTCTTTTCCAACAGGTCACACTTCCCAAATCCCATCCTTCCTTCCGCCACAGTCTGGACTCCCCCGCTGTCTCTTAATTGTTTCTCGGCAGACAATATCAAGGTTAGATTTCACCGGCTTTAAGCAGAGCAGCATAATTACCACCGGCGTTGTGACAACTGGGCACCGTGCCGTTTCACTGGAGTCAGACCGCTGGCACCCTCCCCACGCCGGCTACCGGGGTGACCGCCACCGCCACCCCAGCACGGGGTATTTATTGTAATCCCACAGTAGTTCTGATCTCTTCCAAGTTTTTAGCTCTTTCAGCCTTCTTGAGCTCTAATTTCCTCTGAGTAAAACTTCTGTTTCTCTTGGGATGCTGATGTTTCCAGGGGCAAGGGTGGGTTTTCACTGGGCATGAACACAACGGGCAAGACAAGATTGTCTTAACGGGCTTAATTCACAGTCCGGTTTTAAGGCCTCACATCGACTCCCTCCTGTCGTGTGTGGCTGAGGGAAAGACGAGCTGAGAGACTGAATTCACACCTTCTACAGCCCCAGCCGAAGCTGCTCATGGTTACAGCCCGGGAGCCGAGCCTACAGAGTGTTCCCCGGGCTTTTCTAGTTCTCCCCCTTTATTCCCAGCATTTCTCCTTGCATTAATCATCTTTCTGGGGGCTTTTGCCAGCAGAAAGCGCTGGGTTAAGGCCAAAGCAGCACCGGCAGGCAGGGTGGCAGGGTGGTGCGTAAGGGAATCTCTCCTCACCTGGCTTGTTCTCCCTTTTCCTCTTCTTGTCCGCACCGGTGAGCGGTGGCAAAGTCACCCTGCGGGTTGGAGATTTCCTCTCCGCTGCTCCCTCCTGCCATTTGCTGTAATCCTAAACTCAGCACGACAGCAGCGCAGAAAAGAGGGGGAGGCAGAAGAGGTCTGTGAGCAGAGACCTCTCTACCTCGACCCACAGGTCTGACTCCTCTCCGCAACATCTCTGGGGCTTCCCGGTGTCCCTTTCCCGGTGTC
>NW_010272360.1:0-4907 GCF_000690775.1 Eurypyga helias
CTGGCTGAATCCAGCACAACTTGGCTCTGAGGCGTTCGTGCTTATCATGCATCAGGGTTACGCGGCACCATCAAAGGGAGGCTCAGCTGCTGAGGCCACTCTGATGCTCAGCAGGACCACAACAGCATTAGGAATGTGAGGAACAGAAATCATTGTCACACCACCGGGACAATCTGAAGTGCCCCGTGTCTGGAACGCTGTGTGCAGTTCCTGTCCTCCATGCCCAAAGGGGAGGCGATCAGGAAGGTTATGGCCATCGTAGGAAGACACTCCAAAAAGTGCAGGACCGCAGGTTGTAGAGGTCAGTGATGCGTGGGAGACAGAAGGGACAGTTTGCCTGCTGTTTCACCCAGCAGCTGCCAAATGCCCCAACCTCAGACTTGATTCATAACCAACAAAAGGGTCATGTGAAGCACCTCATAACTCGTGGGGCTCACGGCTATGGAATGCGATGGATGTCGAAAGCATACAGGGGTGCAAGCGGTGGTCACAACGTTCACAAAGCGAAGTGTTGACTCAGAGAGCAAAGCGCAGAGATGTAGAGCCGAGCTCCAGCTGAGGAAGTGCGAGGCGCGAGCGGAGGATGCTTGGAAAGGGAAGAATGCTGCGCACTCCCTCCCGCAGTGCCCGGGGCAGAGGCTCTTGGAGCTGCACAGTGCAGTGGACGAGACTCTCATCCAACTCAGAACAGATAATTGCACCTCCTCACGCAGCGCATGGGGGCCGGGGAAAGGGGCTCGTCACCTAGTTCTCAGCACTTTTTGAGCAAGGGTTGTATTTTCACTTCGGTTTGGTCTGCAATGCAGAGGTGTCTCCATGCTGCTGCGCTGCTTCCTTCCAGCGTGTGAGGAGTTTGTGAGAATAAATACAAACCTCACTATTGTGCCAGCTAGCAGTCAGGTTTAACGACCACTTACTGGCTCATACGCTGTTGAGCAAAGAGACTCCCTCTTAATGAAGGTCATACTAAATCACAGTGTACAAATAATGCCTAATGACTCAAAGTGATGCTGGGTCCTTTAAGATCAAGGAAAATGGTCTCTAATTATGCTTGGATTTCTTCTTCCTCAAATTACATCAACCAAGAATGTCCCTTCAGCCAGGGAAGCCAATTATAAGTAAAAAAAAAGACATGATTTTTATTAAAAATACAAACCACTTTGTCATCTCAGTGAAAAAAGGTTCAAAAGAATTACCGTGTGATATAAATAAATATTTATCTTTAATCATGTGCGTGTATATAACTAGCGGCACTTCTCACCCGTGTCTCTCATGGTTAGTAACAAGGCACTAGCTGCTCCAACTCTGCAGCTGAAAACAGAGAGACCAGGAAAGAGGATGTGGCTTCTCCCAAGTCACACAATAGCTCAATTGTCAAGTATGAAACACGTCAGTGGAAATGCACAAACACAGAAGCCTGTTCAGGAATGGGAACGAAAAATGAAAAGAATGAGCAAACCTTTCTGTTCCTAAAACAGAAGGGTCCTCCGCTGAGGTAAAAGCACATCAAGCATCTCAAAAACACCTGCAAAGCTCCTGACTGTCTGCATAATTTATACCAGATTCCCTCTAGGGATGTGACCGCTGGGAGAGGCTGATGCAGGAATCTTCCCCAGCTGCTGTAGGAGCTGGAAATGGGGCCGTTTGCCACAGATAAAGTGGTTTTATTCTCTAAACGCTTGGATTCTTGCTAATGGCAGAGTCGGGAGGACCTGCACATAAACTGTTTAACCGTCTCTGAGCCAACGGAGGTAAGGTTTCCCCACTCCACGTTTATACTGAGCCAAGCGAGCATCTCGGCTCTGCCGTACACCGCTGCGCCTGGGCTGGGCTGCCACTGGGGAGCCATGAACACGAAACCCCCCCAGACCCTTCGAGCCACGCTGGCCACCCGTCCGTGTTAACTTCCAGACAGACCCGCGCTCCTCCTCAAATCACCTCTACCCTATCTCAGCTTTTCCTTTCTTTTTCATCACCCATGGCACTGCGATCGCACCGAATTCTCCATGACTGAGAGGCTCAGGGAAGAATCAGAACTCTCCTCTCTCTGGGCAAGGGAAAGAAAGGGCTGCAGCTTCTCACAGCCCTTTCCTCAGCGCCTCTTCCACTATTTACTTTACTTCTTTACCTTGCAAATAGCTCAACGCCTTTGAGCCAGGGCTAAGCCCAGCCCTTTTGTGCCCCGCAGTCATCGCTGCATCTTTAAGGGAAAACTGATTCCCAGGAATGCTGTGCATGCACATACCTCTCTGGGCGCTGCACCCACACCTGCCCACCAGGTAACCCAGCGCCCGCTGGCCCTCGCAGCCGCATTCCAGCCGGCAGAGCTATTACTCGCTAATTGTTACCTGTCAAACAGGGAAAACGAAGCTCTTGGGCCAAGTCCAAACAAGCCTATATTCCCACGAAATCCTAAACCTGCAAACCTTTGACCTTTCTGCAGTCCCACTGATGATTCTTGCTGGGACTGATTTAAAAGTACGATGGTATCTTTGATGGACGGAAAAAAAAAGGTGGCATGTTTGGCTATTGTTTATTGTGACGTGCGTGTTGATACCTGCAAGAGAGCGGAGGATCACCGGACCAGGAGAGCAGAGCAGGCAGCCCAACCCGCATGGCGTAGCTCATGTCTCCAGTATCGCGAGTGGCTTTCCAAGACCTCGGCAGCGCAGCGCTGATCCGAAAGAGGTTTGTGGATGGTGAGGAATTAATTTGCAAAGCCTCCCGAGGCTGAAAAAGTTAGTGTACGAGTAGCCTGGAGCCATGTGGGAGAGCTGGAACTGGCATTTCCTGTTCGTTTCACCCAGTTCAGACTTGCTCCATGGAGCCTATCAGGAGCAGCCCCGGTGGAGCAGGAGGGTCTCTGTGCACAGCCATAGGCACAGCCATGGGCTGAAGGCTGTTCCTGTCACCCAGTGAGACTGTAAAGATGGCTCGCTTTGCCCCCGTAGCGCTTTCCCTATGGAAAGCGGCTCTGATCAAACTGCTTCATCATAAAGCTCCATCCTCCTGGCTCAATGCACAGAAAACACCTGCCCCCACATCAGCATACATGGAAAGGCAGCCTGCTCTTACTCTAACATCTGTAAGATTTCATGTGCTTCTACATCAAAATGCAATAAAATAAAAAAATGGCTTTATTGAAAAAATACAGCTCTAAATCACAATATTCAAAATAGCACAAAGTCTCAGCTTTGCTATGACCCTCCTCCTTACAAGCTCTCTGGCTGGGACTGTAAGTGCTTTGGGGCGAGACCCTGGTACCTGCACATTCCCACAGGGCGGAGCATCAGAGGACACTTCTGATGCAGGAATATGACTCCATTGTTCCCTCTCAGCTTCACCCTGCACGTCGCAGCAGGTGCCCCAGCTGTCGGTGACAACCCTACAAAGAGGGGAGAGTGAATGGCATAAACCAGGCTGTTAATGATCATAACTGCACTGGCAGCCCAGAAAGCCAACTTTATCAAGAGAAGTGTGGCCAGCAGGTCGAGGGAGGGGATTCTGCCCCTCTGCTCTGCTCTGGTGAGACCCCACCTGGAGTGCTGCATCCAGCTGTGGAGCCCTCAATATCAGAAGGATATTGACCACTTGGAGTGAGTCCAGAGGAGGCCACAAAGATGCCCAGAGGGCTGGAGCTCCTCTGCTATGGGGACAGGCTGAGAGAGTTGGCCTTGTTCAGCCTGGAGAAGAGAAGGCTCCGGGGAGACCTTATAGCGCCTTCCAGTACCTGAAGGGGCTACAAGGAAGCTGGGGGGGACTTTTTACAAGGGCCTGTAGTGACAGGACAAGGGGTAATGGGTTTAAATTGAAAGTGGGGAGGGTTAGATTGGATATCAGGAAGAAGTTCTCCACAGAGAGGGTGGTGAGGCACTGGAACAGGTTGCCCAGAGAAGCTGTGGATGCCCCATCCCTGGAAGTGTTCAAGGCCAGGCTGGATGAGGCTTTGAGCAACCTGGTCTAGTGGAAGGTGTCCCTGCCCATGGCAGGGGGGTTGGAACTAGATGGTCTTTAATGTCCCTTCCAACCCAAACCATTCTATGATTCTATAACAGAAACATCATCTCCCCATCAAATGGCAATCCTCCACAAAGGCTGCGGATAGCCTCCACGGTAAGCTTGATTTTGCCCTGGCTCTCACCTTAGCTTTACCCCAGGTAACCAGGCTTCCTTAGATCTCCTGGTTGTCATCTTAGACATGGAATTTTATTTTGGAATGGCTGATTTAGAAAAATAAAACCCAAAACAAAAACCCACAAAACCAAAACCAAAACAAAAAAAAACAACAAAAAACCAAACCCACAACAATAGGTGATTTTTATAAGTGAATTTTATTTCGGAAGTTACCTGGAGAAAGCAGTTGTTATATAGATCATTCACAGAGTAAACTGGATTTTATACTTTATTGGAAGAAGCATTTCTGGTTTTAACTTAACTGAAGCTCCAGATTGAGGTTTGTCATTTTTCTTTGCAACAGGCTAGAGCTTTCAGCTGATTTTTAGGGGTTTTTAGCTGCCATGAGATCAGATAGATAGGCATGCACAACTCAGTCCAGCACCTTCTCTAAATGCTGAGGGATTGGCTCAGAAATCAGAGGAGAACCTGGGATTTTACAGCTGAGCTACAAGATTTCAATGGGACAGCACAGCTTTGGCCTCCTGCCGACCAAACATGCCATGCAAATTCCTACAGGAATTGGAAACAGGAAAGAGGGCCTACAAGGAAGCTGGGAGGGGACTTTTTACAAGGGCCTGTAGTGACAGGACAAAGGGTTAACAGGTTTAAATTGAAAGTGGCAAGGTTTAGATTAGATATCAGGAAGAAGTTCTTCCCAGAGGGGGTGGTGAGGCACTGGAACAGGTTGCACAGAGAAGCTGTGGATGCCCCATCCCTGGAAGCGTTCCAGG
>NW_010272360.1:5048-17951 GCF_000690775.1 Eurypyga helias
AGCTCCTTCCTCTTTTTTTTTTTTTTCCCTCTTTACTGTGCAAAAAATATTAAAAGAAGGTTGTCCAGCAAGGGGATGACATAAGTATCTTCTTCCAGCGGATTGCCAGTCCTTTCCAGACCTGCCTGTCTCCCATCCTGCCAAGGGGCGTGAGCGGTCGGTGGTGGGACAGTTGGCCAAGTCCTTGTGCCAGGGGAGAATCTCTCATCTTCTCCCCTCGCACTCAGCCCACCGCACCCCCTCAGAACTCCTCAGCAGTGCAGGAGCTGATCAGACACAGCACCCCGAGGTCAGTACCTGGCTGACCCCTCTGCCAGAGTCTCCTCTGCACTCTGGGGGGGTGACCAGACTGTTTGTGCCCTGCTGCCACCCACCTGCATTATCCGAGATGCCCTTGTGACAGGGCAGTTCCCCCACGTGAAGAAGGGGAGCCCAAGGACCAACACCCGTTGCTGAGCCTTGACTTCACAGGGATGCTGTGAAGAAGTAGTCGGCATTGACCCTGCTGCCCCTGCCCTGACAGCAAAAGATGCCGCGAGCTCGGCAGGGAGTGGGAGGGAAGGAAGAAGGGCTGTTTCAATTTGGCCAGGGAAAGGGGCAGGTGCTTTCTCCTGTGGCTCCCAAAAAGAGGCAGCATCTTGGCAGAAGCAACATGCCCACCAAGCCAGAGAGTCCTCTTAAGACTCCTCTCAAAAGCTGTTCAAGCAAACAGCAGCCCCTTCACAAGCTCCATTCAGCTGAATATACTTGATGTGGGATTCTTCCCCCTTTCACCTCACAGGGACATTAAACAGATGCCTTACCTGCTCCGAGCTCCTCGCCAGGCTCCAGCAACTTTCAGTCTGTAGCACTGTCACCGAGTTCCCGTGCTGCACCAGTCACTGCACTGACCAGCTTCCACTGGGTATCTTAATGTTACTGCGCAGTAGCATCTGAAACCACCTGCGACGGTACCCACAGGTATTCTGCTAAGATTAAAGAGAAGATATCTTTAAAAGTGACTAATGCAAAGGACATCTGCTTAAAAACCATGAGGTGAAAGTTGACAGCTGTATTACTAATAGTCACCTACAACCAGTTGGAAATAATTTGGCCAGAAAATGCTGATTTTTCCTGTATCTCTCATTCCTGTTTTGACAAACATTTACTGAATGAGGGGCAAGGTTTCAGGAATTTGTTGCTCCACGTAGGCTATTAAGATTCCTGGAGCACCTGGGCTCTCAGGGCTGCCCTGTAAGATGGCTTTATCCATGGCAGAGCTGACCGTCTGGGCCTGTTGTGTCTATTCTCTCTCCAGGATTGTTGAGAGGAGCCCAGAATAGTTCAAAGTTGAAGTTTTTCAGGTCTGCAGAAGAACTTCTGTGTCTGAAAGTCTCTTACCTTCTCCCAACTATGCACGTGATGAATCAAGACATTAGCTCTGTCAGCAACCCTTACCTCTCCCTCTAGCATCACTTTTACAGTGACGTGGCTACTGTATGAAGGATGTCCTCATTGCTCTTACTCGAGAGATGATAGAAGATTTAGCCTTTGCTCAACAGCTGGAGAAGAGGGTTAGCAGTCCAGAGGGTTGCTTGACCGGAGGGTTAAGGAAATTGGACTAGAAATGCCCATGTACTGATTGCCAGAAAAGCTGACTCTACAACCACCAGCTCATCCAGTCCCAGACCACTGCCCATGAGCATGGGCTTCTTAGGTTATCCCACTTCCGACTCCAGCTTGAGCAAAACTGCGCTACTCAGGTGGCATGGGAAGAAATGTTCAGAAGTGAACCATCCTGGTACTGCTACTCCGTGCCTGCGTGAGGTTTAATAACCGTTAGTTTAATGGAGAGAGTGTACAATAGTTTAAAGCTGGGTTTACACTTGTTTCAGGTTTGGAAAAGCAAGCGTGGAGAAAAGCAGACACCATGTAACTCTTCACAGTTACAAAATAACCTTCTTAAATGAGGAAATAAACAAGGGATTCTCACAAATGAATGCAAAACTATAGAGGAAAACAGATGTGTGCCTAATCAAACAAAGCCCTGATTCGTTCTGTGGTGTCAGCGATGCATCAATGACACCAATTCCTATGGTTTTGCATGTCTCTCTTTTCCTAAAGGCCAACCTCTTAGATTCATATGACAGAGGTGTATGATTTAAATCTCTGATTCTTGTACTTCACTTGTACACCCGGGGAATGCTTGAGAGGGAAACACGGGGACACTGACAGGCAGATGAAACCTCTGGTTTTTAAATGTCATGATTCTAAAACACGCTGCAAGGAAGGGGGTGCCACCACCTGTACGCACTCACTTCAGAGTCTAAAGCAGGGTTGGAAGCTCAGGTTCTCCGGACTGTGTTCCGTCATCTGCTGCAAACATGGAATGAAAGAGGCAGAAAGTAAGATAACAAGATTCGTGCATTTGTTAGAAAGAAAAAACCAAGCTCGGTTCTCAGCTGCCGCTCTCTTTGCTGTGGCTCAGGACGCAGCAAGCCACCTAGAGAGCAGCCTCTGAGGCTGGCTCTGTGCACCTTAGGAGAGCCTGCTGCAGTGCTGGCTCTATTCGTATCTTCCCACCATCGCACTGTCTGTTCCCCACAATAGCTGCTTCACTGCCGGTATCAGGGGCAAGAATTGATTGCCTGGGCCAAGCTGCCCGTTCCCAGTGTGAGAATGCTGGGAGGAGTGCACTCCAGCTCCCAGCCACTAATTAGCCACTAATCTCGTGCACTAAGATTCCCACACACCACACGGGCTTCCTTTAGTTCAATTAGCATCACAACACCCCAAGCTTTGAATGCCTTGGGTGTATTTGTGTTTTCTTCCAAGTGTCAGGGCCAGCAGCTGTAAATTAAACCAATTTAAGAATATCGGAGTGTCTATTATTTGGCTGCTATTACCCTAAATTGACATAATCCTCTCCCCACTGAGAGTTAGCTTTATGTCAACCTGGATATGACTTGTATTCTTTCAAAGAAAACGTGAGAAATCCATGCAGGTGCTGCTACAAAACTGCTAAAAATTCACTTCTGCGCTTACAGGAAAAACATCTGCCTTTATTGGGCTGATGTGTCATGTCTAGTGAGATGGCGCAGGCCTGCAGAACGCAGAAGGGCAAAACCAGCACGTCGATCCCAGAGCGAACAGGGGCTGGGCACAGCGAAGCGAAGGGAACTTTAAGAGAGGAGGAGGCACGTGGCATGGAGAGAAGAGCTTGTGAAGAAATGATTGTGGTTGATTCCCCTTCTAGGACTGGAGGCTACGGCTGAGGAACCTGCTGCAGCCCTCGGCATTATGCAGTTAGCAGCACTCACCTGCAAAGGGACTGAATTCAGGCCTACAGGGCCTGACCAGCAGCTCACAAAATGAGAAAGGTTCTCAGTGGACTCCATCCACCACAGGATTGAGCTTTCTGAGCAAGTAGCTCAGTGCTTGGAAGAAGAAAATGCCACTTCCGGGGCTTAGAGAGACCGAAAACCAGAGGAGGCTGCAGACCTACTGGGAAAGCAACTGGCTGGCACAGCGCAGGTCCAGCAGTTTCCTGGACACAAAGGCAACGACTACACACACATGTAACACAAATTTCCCATTCCTTCACACTGTCATCAGTGATACCAGTTGGCTGATGCAGTCAAGCCTACAGCCAGGTTGCCACTGGCTACTGCCTCATCGCTGTTGGAATTTTAACTACTGCATTGTCATATCACTGGCATCCATCTCCCAATCCACCCAGCTCCCTTGTCATTGCCACCAAACTACCCACCGGAGCCAAAAGCCGGCTGGTGCAATTCTCTGCATTAATAGGCAATCTCTGAGCAGAGGCACTTCAAAGCACCTCCTCAGGCTCAAAAGGTTCTCCCCATTACAGTGCCATTGGTTGTTTGCACTGAGGTAATTGGTTTGTGTATAATTGGCCTTGTTTACATTGAAGATTTTCAGATATCCTTGGTCTCCCTTCCCCCTCCCTGCTCTGATGGAAGCTCTGGAACCCAAAGAGAACTGCAGAGATGAAGGGGAAAATACCCCCCTCCCTGCCCCACATCCTGCAGGTCCAAAGCATCAAATTTAACCCCAGGCATCTACTGTCTAAAGCTATTTTGAGCACTAGCCAGATGTGAAATCACTTCCAAAGGAAAGAACGGAGATGCAGCACAAAGGACAACTTGAATGACCGACATTCTTCACAGTACTGTCTATAAAAACCAGGCACAACACCTTCCACACGTACATCTTAAGAAGAAAAGATGGTAATGACACCTGTGACTTACAAAATACCTTATTGATCAGATAGCTGCACTCATCCATACAATTCCATGAATTCAGAAGCTTTACTGGGTCTACAGTGACGCTGCAGATTGTTTTGCACTTGGAGAAATTCACCACCACTCCAGCCACCGGAGGAGGCTGAAAGGTTCAAGAAACAGATGCTGCCAGGGCTGCTGGTGATGCCACGTCCCTCTAATGCAAGGACGTCATGTGAGCCAGAGACTCCAGGAGAACTGGGCTGTGCAAACGCTATAATTAATTCCCCATGCCTACACCTGGAAGGCTTTAATTCATCCTGAACAGAAAAGACTGCTTTGCATGCACTTGCACAATTGCTTTAGCTCAAAACCAGGCTGATGCCAAAATAGGTGGGCCTGCCCTACAACTACCATCCCCTTCCTTTTGTTGGCTCCAGCACTCCCACAGTTTGGGAACAGAGTTTTTAGGGGGTCAAACCAGCCTACTTCTCTGCCTGAAAACTCACCCTATTAAAAACCAAAAGCAAAACAGTTTGCAGGAAGATGAAAGAGCAAGGCTGCTTGCTGTGACACAAGAGGACAGAAATGCATGACCTAGGGTAAGAGAGAGAGAAAAAGCTCTTTAGGCAGCCACATGCTCTTCTACTGGGCTAAGCCAACCCATGGTGACTCTAATGCACGTATCTGTTAGGAATCTCAAGAAAATACGCTTTACTTCACTCTAAGAGGGAGGGTTGAAGCATGCAGTTATTCCCCCTCACCTTACAGACAAGATCCCAGGAGAGCCAGGGTGCCAGGACCTTCTTACATTCTCTTGTGTGTGCTGCTTTTTACTCTCCTTGCTGCCTGCTTGCTGCTGTGACCTTGGGGATACCTTGGGAATCCCTGTTACGGGAAAGCTTCCTGCTCCACTGCGCTGTGGTAGCAAGCTCAGTGTCTACCACCTGCACTTCATATATAAAACTGAGAAGGATTTTATCACATTATAAAACTCTAGGGAGGATGGACTCCACTCTGCCCGAGGGGAGACCTGTCCTTGAAGACCAACATGAGCCCACATCATCATTTGTCCTGTCTAGATACTGATGTCAACTTAGTGTTATCAGTGCAACATTTAAAATTCAACCTATGCTGCACACAGGCTTGAACCAATTAGCTCTGATAAAACGAGATAAAGACATTGGGGTTTAAAATCCTACATTTCAAATGCAGTTTGTCTATTTTGTAACACTCCGGCACAAATTTGTCAAAACATGTAAACCTTCCCTGTGCAGTTTAAAAATAAATGTATTCTAAACTGGGGAACTCACCGGTTTCACTGGGAGTGCAAGAGTACTTTCCACGAGTTGGGCTGGAGCGTTCAGCAAACTACCTGTTTGCATCTGGCACCAGCCTGAGATTTGGTCAAGGAGTAATAAATTCCTGGCTCTGCGCAGATTCTCTACATAACCTCTGGCAAGCCTGTTACTCAAAACCCTCACGTATAAAATGGAGAGGCACTGCACCTACCTCTCCCCACGGCTGCTTCTGCAGCTCCTTCGAAAGCTTCGCAGGTCAGGAACCGTCCCTGGCCGCTGGTGCCTGGGCTCAGAGAGCTTGAGCAACTTCACCCTGATACCAAACGTCTTTGCCCTGGGGCCAGGAGACTGCAGGGTGTTAGTTTGGCCTCCCTCTCACAGGTTTCTTGAACCTTTCAACGTGTCCTCCTGCACCGAGTTCACTCAGGAACGACACAGCCCACATATATGGCATTGCCTCCCTTCCCAAGCTCCTTAACCGTGGTATTGATTTTGCAGAGGAGTGATTTATACCCTCAGTGATGGCAAAGCAGGGTTTGCCTTCCCCTGAGAAGTCCTAGTACTCAGAACAAAGTTTATGGTGAAATAAGAAGCAACATACACATCTCGCCCCCACCCTTCCCCGCAGGGCTGTTGCTCATGTGTGGGAGCTAGAGTAAAAGGCAGTGAAGAAATGTAAATGTAAATCTGCCTGCTTTGCCCCTCACACCCAAACACTCCATATAAACAAACAGCCATCTCCAGGTACTGTTTTCAAGTCAAAGGCAAGCAAATACTCAGCATCTCTGTCCTGCAGTCACAGAAAACTTCACTGCAGAATACTTTCACCTTGCTTCTTCCTGAAGCCAAGACTTCCACTTACTTGGGTAAATGGAGAAGAAACGAAA
The DNA here is from genome assembly GCF_000690775.1 of Eurypyga helias. Lineage (NCBI taxonomy): Eukaryota > Metazoa > Chordata > Aves > Eurypygiformes > Eurypygidae > Eurypyga > Eurypyga helias. Next base: position 11,463 of record NW_010272360.1, read on the forward strand.
AAATATAAGGGAAAAGCACAGATATAAATATGTTCATGCTAACATTTGCTTTCTCCACTGAAACAAGGGAAGCAAAATCTGCAGCGCAACCCCTATTCACACAGTGTCCAGGGCATGGCATGGTAAGAAGTTTCTGCTCCCTGAATGAACTGAGAAAACACGGGGGTTTTGTCTGATCCTTCTCGTGAACAAGGGACTCAGAGAACCAAAGGTAGGGCTAGTTATAAAGCAGCATATGCCACAGCCGTGGAACACAGCTAAAGGAGTTGGAATTACCTAGTAACCCCCATCTGCATTAAAAAAAAATCAATACTGGATTAGGCAGTGTAATAATGCAGGCAGGTAACAGACCTACTGCAACATCAAAATTAGGTGTAAAGGAACTTGGAGCCAGCATGTCAAAGGGATGCACTGAGAGCCCGATTCCTGGGCCTGGCTATCCCACAACAGCAGGGTGGAACAAGATGGGGGAGTTATCACATCTCCCTGGGTGTCAGGGAAGTCCTTCCAGCAGCAGAGAAATGGCAAAACCTACTTTCACAGCAGAGTCTGAGTAGAGATAAAGCAGGCTTGTAGGTACATGCAGGGCCCGAGCATTGTATAAACATGGTATCTCAGAGATGGTGAACCTGATAGGAGAGACGAAGCAGCTGCAGGGGATCTAGAACTGGGGTCTTCCCCAAGTCACAGACCAAATGATCCTGAGCACTGAAGAACCAAACCCAGGCAACAAGAAAGGCAACAAGCTCTAATCCTGCATTGGCCAAAAAGCCTGATGGAGTAATATTATATACTGCCTTTATGTTGATGAAGGAAACCAGTTGGAGGCTTTCTTCTGAAATACTCCTATTTCAAAAGAGAATAGCAACAAATAGTAGAAAGCGACACCTGTTTGTAAAGGTACTAAAAGCAGAGCTGACAAAGCTTAAACAGAAACAGAGACTCATGGTCTAGTGACCTTTCCATAGAACAAGGCACTGCAAAGATCTCCTGGCTCCAACACTGGTTCCTTTTGTGCCACCAGACAATCCTCTTTATCCTCTGCCCTTCAAATAAAATAACATTTGCCGGCTCCTGAGGGCAGCCACAAGGATAAATGAGCAACAGCCCAGGGGCTATCAACCCCACCTCTTATTCAGCAGATTCTGAAAGCAGCTTTTCCCATTTGCTGTGATTTCTTAAGTACCTTGCTATTTGATTATAGCATTGACCTATTTTGAGGGAAAACTGCATTGATTTTAAGTGGACAGGATGATCGGTCCACAGCTTTGTTTCCCAACTCCTGCTGCTCCGACTGGAAAGTATTTCTGTGGATTCTTTGGTTTGCATTTACTCTAGTTCCCGAGTGTGGGAAAAGTAAACAAGCAATTGTTTATATGCCATCCTTCACCTTCTGCATGCTGGAACACTTACACCTATTTTAGGACAGACTATTAGACCAAGGAGAGACGCATTCGTCATTGGTTTTAGAATGCTTATTATTGCAGTGCAGGATTTTAGACCTGTGGAGCTTCAACATTTTTTTAGACTCTCAACCAATGCAAAGACATTTGAAGCTCTTAGGTTTTGTACATGTTGACCATATCCCTGTTTGTCATAATGGTTCAAGAACTAACTGATGGGAGCTGGGAGCAGCAGCCTCAGTGGCAAACACGGATTCGGCCATTCTCACTCCCCAGTGAGAGCCCTTCAGTCCCAGCCCTCCATGGAACTTAGAGAAGGGCAGCCCACCTCCCCCAGGCAGTACCACAAACAGTTGTCCAAATTTTGTACAACTGAGGGGATTTTGTGTTAGGAAGGGAGAAGAAGGGAAGGGAGAAAGGAAGAAATAAATAAAGAGAAACAAATTAAAAAAAAGGAAAGAAACTTTAATTTGAGAAAAAGTTGGTTTTAAACTACTACTGGCAATTAAAAGTTCTAGTAATTAAGGTAATAGGACAATTTTCTTCTTACATTCCCCAGGAACTGTTCACAACCTAAACAAACTAACAGCATTTTACCTTCACCCTCAGATAGTTCAAATGAGGATTACTCAAACTGTGTCTACGAATTTGCAGTTTTGTTCTATGATGATGCAAAGACCCTCCTGATTAACAAAGGAAGCTGGACAAAGCTCCAGGAAGATGCACTCTCAACATTTTTCTCACAGGTCAGGTTATTTAGGTGCTCTAGCTCTGCCCCATGACGACATCACACAATTTTAATGTCAGCTAAATTAACATATTTCCAGAGTATCGGATCCTACATCACATTAAAGTGCCTTTCAGAGATGGCTTCTTATTCTTTTTCACACTGTGTTTTTTTCACTAAAAGCAAAATTACCCTCATTAGGTGACCTAACTGTATTTTCCCAATGTTTCAAAATGCTTGAGTGAATCACTAAAAAAAGCTATCAGGTAGATCAAAGCATCTGCAGAAAAACTATCATTCTATATTAAATTCTGCTGAATTGGTTCCAAAACTGTGAGTAATCTCTATGAAATGGATTGGTACTTTAATGTCTGCTAATCAAGTGTGAACCTAATATTCCAATCTATTGTCAGACTTTGCCGCCTCCTTAGCCGTCTCAATGTCTCACTCCTGGAAGGATTTCCATGCTGTGAACTAGTCTCATCACTAAAAATGACTCCTGTTTTAAGCTGAAACAACACTGTGCACGCCACACTACCAGAGTTCAGCGTTGCGGATATACAGGACAGACACGCTGTAACTTTGACATCTTCCAGAACCGTGAATTCTACACTCAACAATGCGCAAAACAAAAATAAATACAGCTCCTCTTTTTATTTTTTTTTCCTTACATGTTTCCATGCTGCTTTGATGAATCCCAAAGAAATGCAAATCTGCATTTCAAATAGAAAGTACCAGGCTGGGCTCCACACCTTACCCTGTGGCTAGGAAATGCTTGATATTCCACGGTCCTCCACAAGGCTGAACTGCTGCTGTCGTACATGCCGTGGAGAGCTCGAGGTTGCTAAAGGGATCCCAGCAGACCTGTTTGGGGGAGCACAAACCGCAGTTTTCAGGCAGCATGACAGAAATCCACGAAGGCTTGACATGAATAACAAAATCTTCTATTCCGATAGGACTTTTATTGTGAAGCGTTAGAAGTAAACTGTTATCCGGATCGTGGTTACTCAGAATTACTTTCTTAAGGTTAACAGTGGAGAGTAATTAATTCATAGAACGTAAGAACGATCTGTTTGGGGCAGAGGAGGGTTGTGCTTAAATCTTTAAAGCTTATTTTGATTTACATGATGGCTTCATTGAAGTCAGTTGAGGATCAAGGTGTCCACAAATTCCAATAAATACAGTTTCATATAGAAGACGACTACAAAGGAAGGCTACGGGGAGGATTAACAGCAAATGTTGCGTATCACAAAACGAGTAGGTAGGTGGTTGTCTTTGAACTTACTGTGAGAGAGTACTCTTTATACCAACAGTCATCAATGACACAGAAAGACACAAATAAAAATACGTGGTAATCGCTGCCGACTGCAAACAGTTGTTTTCAAACATCTGCTCTCTCACTGAACTGCTTTACAACCCTGTTTTGACACAAATATCTCGCTAACATCTTTTATCGCACACACTTCTTTTAATAGCTTTCTGAAAGATATTTCAGGTACTTAGTGCAATTAGCAAGCCTAGTTAAGCCTTATTTGTACACTCTATTTCCTTTACCCGGTGCTGGCAAGTCCAAACAACATTGAGGCTAGCTGCTATGGAGTAAATAGTGTAAACATGAGGTAACGCTTTAGACGGTTAACTTCTTCACTGAATCCTCACAACGCCACAAAAATCGACTGCCTGCCGTGCAAAGAAGCAAGCACAGTATGAAAAACAGTAGTTTGCTATTTTATTTTTTTCCTGAACACTCCAAAGACAAGTCCTAGGTTTTGGAAACAGCTATTTTCATTTTCGCTCTACATGGTCTTTATTCTACAGGCTGTGAGACTGGTCTGGCCAGAAATTACATTAGCTGATTTTTCAGTGACTAACAGATTAGTTTATAATAATCTTGCAGATCATGAAGAATGAGCATCAGGCTGGATTAGGTAGGACTTGTTTGACCTGCTCAGCTAGAGGTGGACTCCAACACTTTGATTCCAGCCTGTAGTCTGAAGCGAAAGGCTCATCCAGAAAACAATGAGCCCCATGCCTGCCTGCCTACCTACTGAGTTAAAATTATGGGGTGGGGTTTTCTTCCATCTAATCAAGTCACAACTAAATAACAGTTGTCACCTCCAGCAACATCAAATCAAGAATTCATTACTCCATTTTCCACTCGTATTCCTAACTTTGACCTTGGAACACCACCTTCTAAGAGAGTGAGCAGTAATTCTGTCTCCCGACTACCTCATTCTAAGAGAACCTCTCCTGAGAGCAGGCTGCTAAAGGCAGTTTTGTATTTGACCCAGTACAGGAACAACAAACTCCATTTCAGTGTGAGTTACAGTTGGGGTTTGGTCCAGGACTGCAGATGGCATCATACGCAGTTTTCTTTCTTGTAAACATCACCCATCAGCAGCATTTCTACCTCAGGGAAGGTGGCATTTTCCAAAGTGCTCATCACTGATCGTCCTCTCCTTCTTCCTATACATTCCGTATAGGGGGAAAACCCCCTAACAACCTAATGTTTCTCATAATTGAAAAATTAAAAAAGAGAAAGAGGATACACGTATCAGCATTAATCCCATTGATGGTGCTCAAACAGGTAAGCTTTCAGGTCTCAAAGTCTCTTTCATCATAACATATAATTGGGAAAGAAACTTTATGATTTCTGCAGTTAACAGGAGTGCTTCACTAACTTAAACTGTTACAGCATTCCACCCTTATTTCTCCAAAACAATTCACAGTATCTCACTGCACGAGAGGCTCAACTTATTTAAAGATTACATAGCAATTCTGTATTCAAAATGACCACATTATTTCTAATTAATAAATTACCCTGGTTCTCTTCCGTATTTTCAGAAGCCTTATGGCTTCCTCCAGATGTACTATACTAAAAAATTAAATGAGCACTGTTATGAATAACGGCCTACAAGTTCAATATCAGTATTTGTTATTCAAAATTCAGACCACATTAGCAGCTCGTGATTGGATTTACAGATTATATAATAATGTTTCTTTCCTGTGACTGGTGAATGGAGGAAGAGGACAGCTAACTAATATCTTGTGCTCATTCAAAGCGTCATTAACCTAGCCAAAGTATTTTTCTAATTCTGTTTAGTTAAAGTGATGGAAATCTTCACAGGGCTGTGTTTAAGCTGACTTTAAACTGATTTATACGAAATTGACTTAATTTGGTTAGTTACTATGAATACAGAGAAGGCCTGAGACCCAGTAATAGATGTTTACACCTGACTGCAATCCCATAATACCAAAGATTTTACAGAGCCAGGTTTGATTTTGACTGCAGGAGTCAGTGAAAGAAGATCAGGCCCCAAATCAAAATACTACATTATATATATATGTGTGTGTGTGTATATATATATATATTTGGTTATACAAATGTATATTTATGTGAATAACCCTTCTGTCACATTCCCGTCAGGTGAAACCGAAGGTAGAAAACGGAAAATACCTTCACCTGAGAGTATAAATTTAATGGTTTTGACATCATTCAGCTAATTTTCTTGCAGAGATTACTAAATAACATAATGGTTTGCCCCGTGTAATGGTGCATTTTTTACATACACAGCACTAATTGTACAGCAAAGATTATCGGCAGTCAAGTTGAATGTCTAGTACAGGATGTCTCCAGGAGGACAGGAAGAATTAGCAAGGTCCTGACCTGTCTCCAGTGGAGGAATGGGGCCTGAGAACAGGTGAGAACCGATGGACATCTCTCTGCTGCCTGTCCACTCCTCTTCTCAAACTGACCCAACATGGGGAGAGGCCCCCCTCCTCCCCTTCCCCATCAGGGGCAAACCTGATGCCTACACAGCCCAAACCTGTCCCTTACAAGCCCACTTAGGGTCTTTGGGCAAAGTACACCATAAGGTGTACCAGGCTGAAGGGTGACTGATAGTCTGATGGTGCTGTCCTCTATGCACTTCGCCCCTTCACAAGAGCATCCCTCAATCAACACCCCATTCCAGCTTTCCCATTTTCCAGCGTTTCCGTTTTCCAGCTTTCCCTTGCTGACAAAACAGACCCTTCAACCCCCTCCCAGCTCGTTAGGTCTCAGATCCAGGCAGCGGGGGTCATCTCCTGGCACCATGTCATGCCTCTGCTGCAGAGGGGCCTTCTGCACCAAGACGTTCACCAATGTCAACCCTGATCGGTCCCGACCGCGGGTAAGGTCAAAAATAGAGTAAAATATCGTTGAGATCCAACAAAAACTACGAAACTGTCCTGCAAAGGCCGACGCCTCGCCGGGTACCATCCAAGGACAGCCAGAGGCCAGGCGCGGCAGCCGGGGGATGCTGGGCACGGCTCCTCCTTTCCATCGCCGTCCCGGCGCATGGAGCAGGGGGCGGCGGC
>NW_010272361.1:0-630 GCF_000690775.1 Eurypyga helias
GGGTGGCACTGGGGGGATTTAAGGTCCCACCCAACCCAGTCTGGGATTGTATCAATCACTGCAGCACGAGTAGGACCTTGAAAAGGGAAAGATGAACCCTGAGGCCAAAAATGACCTAGTCTTGCCCCTGCGGCATGAGAATGCGTCATGTTGGGACCAGGAGCTGTTGCTTTGGGTGCTGCGGGCGGGAGGTGTCCCCTGCTGAAGGGGATCTAAACACGGTGACGCTTCACTCGCCGGGGCTGTGTGCGGGATGGCATTTAAAGCGATGGGCAGATAGCCGCCGCGAAGGCTGTGCTGGGGAAGCGACGTTCTTCATTGCACTGAAATTTGGGAAATCAGTCGTTCTTTGGGCAGCGTGAATCAGAACAAGCACCGAAGGAGAAAAACGCACCCGTGGTCCCCCACCCCGTCCCTGTGTGCGTCTCCCGTGCTGAGCCGGAGCACGCTGCGTGGAGCCCGTGCTCCTTTGTAGCCCCTGACCTGAGCTGGTTGCGGGAGGCTGGAAGGTGTCGATGCAGCACGACGTGGGTGTCCTCCCCACTGGGGTGGGGGCTGGCACCTTCTTGAGAGCTGAGCAGCTTAAACCACTTCTGAGCGGCGATCTCTCCGCAAGCCCTCGCTCTGAAA
>NW_010272361.1:656-8387 GCF_000690775.1 Eurypyga helias
GGCTCAGCCTGCGGAAACTCTAGGATCAAACCTGTTATCCCCCACCTGCAAAAGCTGCTGATGGAGACGAGAGATCGCTGCCAGAGCCACCCCTCTCCTGCCTAACCCCCCCAGGCTGCTGCGTGCAGGGATCCCCATCCCACACCCGGCGTTGTAGGAGGAGAAAATCCATCTCAGGGACTGGCTCTGCGGCTGGGAGATGGTTTGATCCTGGTGCCGGAGATGGGGAGGTCCTGTCAGCACGGCCGCTTTGGGCCGGGAAGCAGGATGAACCTTTCATTCCCTTAATCTTTCAGCAGTAAGTATTTAGGAAGCGCTTATCTCTGAAAAAGCCTTATGATGGCTTTTGAGCTTAAAGAGCTATGAGACTGCTCAACTGCTCCTTTTTTTTTTTCCCTTGGATCAAAATACAGAGTGAAATCGCTGAATTCAGCCAAGAGGGCACTTTTCCTTCTGTTCTCTGCAGTGCTGGTATTTTCTTTCTGTAGAAAGAGGGTGTTTTGGGGTCCCCTTGATGCTGTTCTTTTGCCTGAGCTTCGGAGAGCCGAGGGTCCAGCCTGGAGCTGTGTGGGTGTTGGTACCCACTCAGGGAGGGAGCCTCACGTAGGCTTAGTGAACCAGGAGCATCTGCAGAGCTGCTGGTGTTGCACTGTGGGGCTTTGCCCCACAGAAACCTTTCCCAGCCAGCTTAAAACAGAGGGCTGCGCTGTGTGCGGGGCGGTTTGTTTGGCTGGGCTCCACAGGGGCTGCCGAAGGCACCTTGGGATGCTCGTGGGAAGCTGGAGACTCCAGGCTGATGCCTGGGGACCAGAGAGCGACTGGATGGAGCTCTGCTGATGGGCTGGTGCGGATTGTCTCGTCGTGGGAGAAGCTGCTGTTGTTGGAGACGTCCCGGTAGCTACGTCGGTCAATAAAGCAATAACTTCTTGCTCTTCTTTGATGACCCATCCATTTAAGCTACCGTAGCAGCCGGCAGGCTGATGCTCCATCACCATCTCTCCGTGTTTGATGCTGTGGGATGCAGAATTGCTCCTTGCTGCCTTTTCCCGACTTGCAGGCGATGTCAAGATGTCGTCGCTCGAGTGAGATGGGTGGGAGAGGCAGTGCTGTCCACCTGGGAGCTCCAGGACATGGGGTCTGTAACACCCCCTCACTCTGCCGAGGGGAGAGGAGACGTGGGGCCATCCAGGCTCTGGCTTGGTGGGTGACAGGACAGCCCTCACCTGGGCCAGGGCACCAGCGTGGCTCCGTGCTCTGCCAGATCGATCAGAAAGCTCAGTAAAGCAGCCCAAACATCTCACCTGTGACTCCTCAATTTAGATTTTCCCCCTTATAAAGCAGCAACAAATGCTGATGCTCAGCAGGCACTGCACATAACTAATGACCTCGTGGCTGGTGAGCCGTAGCTTCGGGAACGCGGGGGCTGAGGAGGTCTGCTCGGGATAAGGCTGCGGCGTGGTGCTCATGGACACTTGCCTGAGGCTTCTGCTGAGCTTCATCAGCCACTCGTTACGTGGCGAGAGATGATCCAGGGTTGTCTGCACGTCCAGCATCATCTGGCCGCTGTCTTCCATGCTCCTTTGGTGGGGTTTAATAGACGAGGCCGGGCGTCGCGGCATGGAAGCAGCTGAGGATTTAAAACACCTCACGGTTTGCAGTAACGACGACTCACGTCCCTTAAAAGCAGCTCAAAGTGCAATTAGGCTGCAGGAGTGACTTTTTTTTCCATCTCCTAAGCTTTGTCTGTCATGATCAAGAGATGCTGTGGTTGTGGGTTGTTGCTGCTGAATGTCGCAATAAATCCAGGCTTTTTATTCCTTATGAATCAGTCCGGAGCTTTTGTTATGCACGAGGAGTGAAAGCTGAGACAGCTAACTGCTTCAAATGCCTCATCTCATGGAGTTACTGAGGTTTATTTTTTGACCTCTGACAGCCAGGAGAATAAACCGATTCCATTCACGTCGTTTACAAAGAAGAATGAAAACAATATTAAGATGAAACAATCGCCAAGGAAGCTGAACTGCTGTAATTTGATTAAACGCCAGTTATGATCAAGCTAGGAAATCAAGGTCACGCTGGGTTTAGGACCTGGATCGAATCAGCGGCTCAACAATGAAGTTACGTTGGTTCGAACTACTCATCAAATCACGTTAACACCACGAACGGTTGGATTTCTCCGTCGGGCTGAGACGGCGCTGAGGAATTCATCCTGAAGACTCTCTTTGCGGTGAGAGGCTGCGCCTGACCCGGGCGAAAGGGCTCGGTGCCCCTCCTCAGCCCTACAAAACCAGGGTTTTGCTGCGCCGAGGACGTTGGGCTGCGGAGGCTGAGCTCAGCTCCCGTCCGGATGTGTCTTCCGTTGTCCACACCTGCTCCCGTGGGAATATTTTTTAAGTATTAAATACCACCGTACCAAATAACCTGGGGGGTTTTATAAACTTTTGGTAATTGAAACCTCATTTTGATATTCCCATTAGGAGAAATAATTTTAGGTGTAGGTCAAGCAGCTCTAACTGATAAGGAGTTTGCACAAACCAGGTTACAAGGGCTTGTGTGAAAGTCAGATAGGGAAGAATTATGTAAAAGCTCCGTGGCTGCAGGTAACTCCCTGGGTTTTAGCGTGCTTTAGGCTGGGTGAGGATGTGTCCAAACCCAGCAAACGCAGTTGGGGGGTGCAAGGAGGGGAGGGGTGCAGGTGGGAGATGCACCGGATCTGGGGCTGAGCTGTGGTGGCAGCAGCACCGTGGCATCCTCCTTGCCGTGGCCAGGTCGGGATCGAGAGGGATCCCTGCGTGGGCAGTACACAGCCTTGTAGGAGCTGCTACAAATGCAAAATGAAGTCTTACACCTCTTCCCTGGTCTGAGATGCCTTGAGTCACTCTCCTGGGAAGCTGTCCCCGCGGTCGCCGTGCCCGCGCGGGTCGGGGCCGCACGCAGTGGGTGTTTTGGTGTCGAACCCTGTGCATCCAGCTGCTGATCCCTGGTGTCCCGGTACTGAAGGAGCTGATCCCGAAACCCCCACGCAGCCGGCTGGAGAAGGCGCTTGCCTGCTGCTTTTGCTCTGGGTAAATTTTATGTAATACCACGTGCGTGCGTGGATGGTGCCTTGCAGGAGCAGGGAGAGGATGAGGCGGATGCTCCGATGAACAGATGTGCGAGACGGGCAGCGTAACGAGAGGAGACAGCCCTTCCCGGGGGAGGACGGGGAGGCTGGCATCCTCGGAGCAGGGCAGCTCGCAGGGCTGTGCTCCCTCCCGTCCGCTCTGCGTGTTATTTCACCTTTGATAACCATCAGCGCGACGGTGTCCGCAGCATCCCCCGAGGAGGGCTTGGGCCGTGGGGGGATGGAGCTGGAGCGGTGGGGGCTGGTGGGCAGCGCAGCGGGTGCCAGCAGTGCAGGACCTTCCCTGGATGGAGATGTCGGTACCTGCGCAGGGCAGGGAGGGTTGTCTTCTCCCGGGGAAAGGTGCAGAGCTTCGGGGTGCTGAAGGGTGTATCAAGCAGCCCCACGTTAAGTTGCTGCTCCCAGTCACATTCTCTGGTGTATTTTGAAGAATGTCATCCTATAATTGAGGAATTCTAGTGGAAGGCATCCCTGCCCATGACAGGGGGTGGGACTGGATGATCTTTAAGGTGATGATTAGACCAAACCTATGATTCTATGAACAAACTTCTGCAGAAGAATAATCTTTCCCCACTTTAAGGTCTTAATTTTTCTCAGCAGCCTGGGCCTAGGTATATTCCTCCCTTCTGTCTCAAAAGATGCCATACTACCCTTTTGTGATGGGAAAAGTCCTCTCGTTTTTTAAAACGGTTGCCAGATTCCAGCAGTCTTACATACACTTTTGAACATCCCTGAGTATGAACTTTGGAACTAAACACAGAGTCAGATTTCAGCAACAGGAGGCTGAGCAGTGAACAGGACAATGCTCTTCCAGTCTGTTTTTTCCTGGAGAGTATTCCACAGCTTCAGTGCTCTTCCGCTCTTAATCAGCCTAACTTCTTCCTTATTTTATCCCATTACTTTCTAATTATTCTCCCTTGTGCTTCCCTAAATAAATCCTCACTTCTCTGGGGGTTTACTCCTTCCAGGTATTTCAGCTGGCCACATCGGTCCGGCACAGCTTGCGGAATCCCCTTTTCCCCGGCGCGGTCCCCTCCCTGCTCGGCATCAATCCTGCTGCCCACCGCCCGCTCTGCTCAACACTCCTGGCCGTGCCCGTGGCTGTCAGCTGGTGCCTCGCTGGCTCCGTCCTGCTGTTCCCTCTTGTCCCAGTGACCGCTCCTTAGCTCAGCACTGGCGGATGGATCCGATGGCTGGCGATGATCCGTAACGCTGCGTTGTGCAGCCATGCTCGGCGCCGTGGGGGTTGGCATCGCCCTTGGCTCACCTTCGCGTCGGGTTTGCACATTCTTGGCGTGGATAGAATGGCTTGAAGTGATTTTTTTTTTTCCCCCCAGTAAGACTGTGGTTACTAAAGGCTCGAATGAAGCCCAGGAGTGATGTTGCTGTGTCACCCGCCCTAACCACGCTGATGGCAGCGTAAAGCACTCGGGTCTTGACATCTCTCGGGTGGTTTTCCGTCCTCGCGCACCTGGAGACACGCAGAGGTCGGCATTTGCGTGGCACTGGGAAGCTGTTCCTGTAAGCAACAGGGCTGTCGTGTACTCTGAGCTGGGGACAACAGTGGCTGGTTGAGCTGGGAGTGTTGCAGCATCGTCTTTGCTCTTCCATGTTTTCTTGTTCCTAATTTCCTGTCTCATCCCTTGGGGTAACTCACTCTGGCTTCTGAACAGAGCCTTGCCCAGCTTTGGCTGGACTCAGCGTGGCCAAGCTGTGCTCCAGCACCGCTCCGTCTCTCCCAGGCATCTGTGCTGGCAGGGACCGGCCCCCCCAGCCCCAGGACCGCTGCTTCCCCGCAGAAGGCAGGAGCCCTGGCTCCCACCCCGAGCATCTTAAACCAAACTCCTTGCGCCAGCGCCGCCGCCTGCTGACGTTGCTAATTAGGTCAGCAGCTCCTGGTGAATTGGATGTGTTCAGAAAGGGAGGGGGGATGGGGGGAGTTATTTGAGGTCTCTCCAACCTAGAAACCCAGAAAAGGTTTCTGGAGCTGTTGGGTGGATCCGGCGCGTGCTCCGGCTCTCGGCACGGCCGTGACCGCCACGAGTGCCATCCCGGCGCCGTGCCCCCTTGGCACTCAGGTCACATGTAGTTGGGATTTTTTTCCTCCTTTAAACAGGGATTTTTTATTTAGACAATGCATAAAATGTGAATTTGGAGCTGACAGCCTAAATCAAGGTCTGAATTCAAGATGCAGCACTCCAGCAGTCCCGGAGAGGATGCTGCCGAGCCGCAGGGCCTGGACACACCGAGGCTGGTGAGGGGGGCACCTTCCCCTGGCCCCTACACCAGTTGTCAGGTCGTGCCAGTGTGTTTGGCCTGGGGCTCAGAATTCAGGATGGCTGCAGGATCCCCCTCCATCCCCGGGGAGAGGAGCCGTGAGCCTGACGGGCTCCTGGCTGCAGGTAACCGCATCCCTCGCCGATTAAAGACGAGGCTCCTCCTCGACACGGCGTAGTGAGATCTTACATCGTGCTTTACGTTTTTTCCCCTGTGTCTGGCATATTTAGCAAGGGTTTTTTTTATTTAAATTGCCTTTCTGTGCATTTCTTGAAAGCCCATTGTCATTTTGAGCAAATCCAAACCGAAAACTGTCTAGTGAAGGAGAAGCGGAGCTCGCCATTTTGTAATGTAACAGCGTGTAAAAATCCAGGCTCCGAATAAATCAATGGCACATCAGGCGTATTTACATAAAGTATATAAAGCGTCGAGAACACTAAATTTAGAGCATAGGCTCTCTGCTTGCAAATCAACATGTTCTAACTGGTTGCAGCCATTAAGACAAGCCTTTCTTCAGCAAAATAATTAAAAGTATACTTGCAAACCAAGGCTGAAATCGGGTGCAAATTAGGCTTTACCTTGCGCAGGTAAGTCATGATAAATTAAAAACCTAATGTGGCTCAGGTAAGGTGTCCGGGGTGTTTGGGAGTGGATTTGCCCACCCCCTGTACCCGGGGCACGGCCGTGCCCAACCTGGGGATGGTTACCGGATGGGGAAGCCTGGAGCCCAGCGGGATGGTCCTTGTGCTGCTGCACTAAATTAGCCGGAGGTGGACTCGTTCCACTCCTCCCCTTCTCGTTCTTGCTGGCCCTGTTAGTAAATTGAGTGGAATGAGTTTGGGCATCGGGGTCTGCGCTTGCTCCCGCCCTCCTGCTGTTTTGGGTGCTGCCAGGGTTGTGCTTTCCTTCCAGGGACAGGGAGCATTGTCCTGCCATGTCCCTCGGGAGGGAAAGAAGCTTTTTCGGGAGCTGCCTGTGGTGCAGGGGGACAGTGGGAATCAGCCCATCCTGGGTGTAACAGGACTGGGATGGATGGACTGTGACACTGGTCCCTGGGGGAGCTGGAGGCTCTCCGAGCTGGCGCTGGGGCATCCTCTGCTCCTGTTCCCCATCGCCGCTGCCAGGCTGACGCCTCTGGGCTCTGTCCCTCTGCTGTTCCCAGGGCTAATAATACTCAGGAGGAGGCGGCGTGCTGCCGGCACCAACTCTGTCCCAAACCCACTCCAGGGAGCGATGCTTTTCCCGCTCACATCCTCCCACGGCCCCCTACTCCCACCCACCATCCCTGCAGGCACGTGCCTGGGGCTACTGCCACCTCTTTGCTGTGCCTTGCTGGCCCTGATGCCTCTGTGCCTGCTGCTGTCACAGCCTGGCTGCCTGGTGCCCCCCCCTGCATCCCCACCAGCCCTGGTCCAGCTCAGCTCCGCCCGCAGCTCCACTTTGGGGTGATGCGTATCACTCCATTACTCCACACCCCGCTCACTTAGCTTCATTGCTACTACTCCTGGACAGACATTTGCACTGGATTTTCTCATTTGGGGGGGGAAAAATTCTTGAAAACAGGATTGTTGGTTGCAAACTGGTTTTTTTTTACCCACTTCTCACTCATTTACCCCGCACATGTTGGTGCCTGCGGGGAAACCAAAAACCTGCTGGGTCCAGCACGAGCTTTGGGCAGGGTTTTCTCTTGAGGGAGGATGCTCCGAGCAGGGTGGGAGCGGTAGGAGCTCCAGCGCTGAAATAAGTCCCCTTTGAAGTCTGGGATGTCACTTAATCTTGCTGCTTTGTTGAGGTTTGTTCTATTTTATGTGCCTGCTAATAAATATTGTAGCACGCTAAAAATAACTGTTCAACATGAAGCAAGAAGTAAAGCTGCTTTGGGCCCTGAATTTTCCAGTTTAATTCCCTTCTCAGGGAAGCTCAGACTTTCTGAAACAGGTTTAGCCGTGCCTGGGCTGTGCTTCTCACTGTGGTGCTGCCATCCCGGGAAAGAGCCGGTGGCCAGGAGGTGTTGCAGGGCAGGGGAGATGCTCCTCTTAGAGGCTTGGTGGCTGCTCTCAAGGGTGGAAGCTCCTTGCAGAGGAGCTGGGACATCCCAAGGGTATTGAGGGAGGAGAAAGTGGCCGGTTTGGGGAGCTGGGGACACCTCGTTGCCTGATGGATGTGTGTTGGAGGTGCCCGTGCGCTGTCCGGCTGCAGCCCTCGGCCCCGCAGCATCCCGTGATGCAGGCAGGGTGGGCAGCAGGCAGCGCTTCGGCAAAGATGCCAGCAGCAGAGGGGGTGCCGGGGGGGTTCAGGCTGGGCTGGGTGGGTTTGTACGCCACAGGGGG
>NW_010272362.1:0-721 GCF_000690775.1 Eurypyga helias
TGTAGGGAACTGTTTCAGGTTAAACATTGGGTTTCATTTTAATTTCTTATTGAACAAAAATTAAAATGTTTTCAAAAGCTTTTGAGACTAGAAGCTTAATATACTATTTCGAATATCTTGAATGAAATGTTTTGGCTTTTAAAGAATGTTTTTTGGCTGTGAGAATCTGATGAGCTTGATGTGTATTTGTGCTAAGTTTGGGTAATTTATATTTTTCTGTCAGACAACAGCCAGCTGAAATGCTGTCTTTAGCTCTAATTGCTATTTTACATTGTACAGTGCATTAAAATTCCATTTTACAATCTACACTTTCAATTTAAACCCATTACCCCTTGTCCTGTCACTACAGACCCTTGTAAAAAGTCCCCTCCCAGCTGTCTTGTAAGCCCCCTTCAGGTACTGGAAGGCTGCAATGAGGTCTCCCCGGAGCCTTCTCTTCTCCAGGCGGAACAAGCCCAAATCTCTCAGCCTTTCATCATAGGAGAGGTGTTCCAGCCCCCTGATAATCTTCGTGGTCCTCCTATGGATTTTCTCA
Source organism: Eurypyga helias (assembly GCF_000690775.1). Lineage (NCBI taxonomy): Eukaryota > Metazoa > Chordata > Aves > Eurypygiformes > Eurypygidae > Eurypyga > Eurypyga helias. The sequence goes on from NW_010272362.1 coordinate 536, forward strand.
AACCAGTCTATATCCTTCTGATGTTGAAGGTTCCACAGCTGAATGCAATACTCCAGGTGGGGTCTCAGAAGAGCAGAGTACAGGGGGAGAACCACTTCCCTTGACCTGCTGGCCACACTTCTCCTGATGCAGCCCAGGATACGGTTGGCTTTCTGGGCTGCCCGGGCCCACTGGTTCAGTTCAAAG
>NW_010272362.1:1050-1394 GCF_000690775.1 Eurypyga helias
GAATGCCGCTTGTTTCTGGTCTCCACCCAGACACGGAGCCATTGACCACACTGTTCTCTGCTGGCTTGATGTATCATCACCACCTAATCAAGACCTGGAAATGGTTAATGTTAAAGAGGCTGTCATGCAAAAAATTCTCTCCAGCCTGAAGAGCTGTCAGAAACAGTAGCTATGACTATTCTTCAGCTGCTGGTCCTCTGGACATTTTTTTCCACATCTCCTCCTGTGTGGCTGATCGATGAACTGTGTATGACTACGGACCCATATGCTCAGACAAACTGCTGTGCAACACTTTAGATGGACCCTGAAAGCATAAAATAATCTCCTTGTGTTTTTTGTGGTGG
>NW_010272363.1:0-2039 GCF_000690775.1 Eurypyga helias
CACTCTCTGAGTGCGACCATCCAGGAAGTTCCTTATCCACCTAGAGGTCCATCTGTAAAATCCATTTCTCTCCATGTCACTCTCACTGTTAGTAAAGAGAAAAGCAACCTTCTCTTGAGTATTTCTGGTCATGCTGATGTGCTAAACAAATAAAATGTTCTCTGAATAAAGCTCTGCAGCCAAGACCCAACTACTTTAAGCTGCTAGGAGGCTTAAGCAGTACTAAGAGCCAAGCTCTCTCTCTGCGGTATTATTTTATTAAAGCAAGAATCTTTACCTGAACTTGTGATACTTACTTTTCTTATGTAAATGCATTTGAGGGTCAAGTCATGAAAGCTTCCAAAGGCTTTAAATGTAGAAATATAAATGGAACAAAGCAATTGAAGCTGAACTGCAAACAACTGTATTTCCCTGTGTTTTAAGTATGTACTCTGATGTTTGACCTTGGATGACTCTGACTCCATATATTTTACCCTAAGGTTCTCAACTTCCAAGAATGAGATCTGTCTGTTTAATGATTTGAGGATGTCAAATGCTTTCTGTTAATATTGATACCATCATGATAATGGGTGGAGCTGGTGAGATTTTTCTGTTAGCTTTGTTGTGTATCCTCTAACTTTGTTCTTAGGAAAGCAAGTGCAATATTTAACTTCTAGTTTCACCCCTTAAAAAGGAAAGGGAGGGGGGAGGAAGAGGGAAGAGGAAAATCAAAATAACTGAGGTTGTCTGTGAAAATTGACATACTGGTATCATCATATACTGCTTGTCCATGAAAATGGCAGTATAGAAGGAATATTTAGTGTACTGCATATTCTGTTTTTCTGTAATTATATTAGTAGTGGTATTTAGTAATAGTTGCTTGTGATGCTGCATGCAAAGTTATTTTGATATGGTAGATATCATTCATCCTGTCATCAAAATCAGCATGTGTTTTGGATGGATTTTGTGTTAATCAATAACAGTGTCTTAGAATTTAAGAAGCTGCTCTGCTTCGTGCAAATTTTAATTTTTTCCAGAAATCACCATTAACAGAAGCAAAGTTCTTCTATCTTTAAATAGATACTCATTTTTCTCATTTCATGGTTAGACCTCATCCATTATTTTGAAAATTAATTTTAGCATTTGTAGGAGTGTGCTACAGTCATTCATCCTCTTGCCTCTGTCAGTTGTTAAATGTGCAAATCAGGGGAACTCTTATGCGACCATGCTTCTCAGAGGATTTGTTTATGCCTTAGGGTTTGTATACATGTGGGCTTCATCACATGTTTGCAAGGGATAGATATTTCCTGCATCCATACTTACAAAGGGCTTTTTTACATATAGTCATTTGTGACAGCTCCTGAGAATAAGTAGGAGGAGAAGATATGCGTCTTTGGCCTGATTATATTTTGAGTGTTTGTTTTGATGTATTTTTAATCTTGTTATTGGTTGATGTAGATTAGTGGTATTGATGAAATATATGTCTTCAAAGATATTTCACAGGTTAACTCAGAATTTCAACAGCTGTTTGCAGTGAGTTGCTGCTAGTGGTCAGGAATCCATACGGGCATGTTAAACTTCTAAGTTAGAATGAGATGTAATGATCAATACAGACAAAGTAAGCAACTAAACATAAAATACTCTCTTATAAAACACCAATGTGCCTTAAAGTGAAATTTAGGATTTAGTATCTTGTTTAAGAATTCTTATTTTCAAATATAGTGGTTTTAAAATGAGCTATAAACTTGTTGCTTAGAGTCTGGAGTAGCTTTTAAGTCAAAAAGCTGCTGACAGAATGCAGTATAAACTGGAAATTAAATGGAGGGCGACATCTGGGAATCTTACTAGTTTAGTGGTATTCAGCTTCAGACTAGCTAGCAGGGATGTACCTAATGTGGAAGATTTTCTGGCCGCAAAATTGTAGTTGCATTTTGCAAAGGATGAAATATTTTTTTTAGGCAGTTTAGTATAGTTAGTCTTTAAGGAAAGAAATTAAATTTTTATTAAAATATTATTTTTACAGCTATTTTTGGTATCCTTTCCCCACACCCCCCCCCCCT
>NW_010272363.1:2070-18746 GCF_000690775.1 Eurypyga helias
AACAGTAGCCAGAGTGTCAATCTTGGTCTCTCATTCCATAATTATGATTGTACTGCGATAATGAGTTACCGCATCCAGGACTTCCCGATTAAAGGCTGTTCAGCTTGTGCAGTTTTGACCTGGACTGATGGATTACACAGCAAAGGAGCAGATTTGCAGCTGTACTCACTTTCATTTTAAGGGGTGATTTGGGGACAATAAGCACTATACCATCTTAAACTAAATCCGTAAAATATAGAACAAAATGAAGCAAGAAGTAATTGAGCTAATACATTGAGACATTTCTGTAGTTTACATAGCTTTCACCTTGCTGGTAAAGGTAGATACCATAGATAGTGTGTTGCTGCTGGAGGTGCGTATTTAGTTGTCTTTTGATTTACAGCACTCACAGCAGCAGCTCTTCTGTGCAAGCATTCATACTGTTTCCTATACTTCCTCTTTAATGGATAGTGAATCTGAAACCGCCTGCCACTCTGTACGATGTTAATTATACACCTGTAATTTATTAACCAATGATATGATTGGACTAACTGTCCAACATTTCACCCTTATTCCCTGTGTTTTATTCTGCTTTAGGTGTTCTTACCTACATAACGTCTGAAATGTGAAATGTGCTAAAATCAGTGCACGCCATGCTCTCAGTCTCTGATGGCTGAGGCGGGGAGGCCTGCCTTCCTTGCCAGTTTAAAGCAAGATCTGTGCAAATATTTTTCATAGAGTTTCCTAAAAATACGGAACAATTTACCTCAGACTCTTATTTGGATAATGTTTTGGACAAGTTTTTATTCCTGAAGTTGTTCTTTTCAGCCTGTGTTCTGATTTAAATAAATTGTTTTCTTTGTCAAGGCCACATAAATTGGGAAACTGCAATGAGCAAAGAGGGAAGATGGTATAGCTACTGCAGAGGCCTGGAAGAGCTCAGATTTTGTCTGCTGATTTCTTGCTTGTGTTGCCATGAATCTTGCAGCCTTTTTCTTGCTTTAAAAAAAATAAAATTAAGAAGTCACCTGATAGCAAGGAGTCAACAAAATTTAAAGGTAGTACTTCACAGCTTCTTTGTGCCTTACGCCATTATCCGTAGCTTACTTGGCAAAAATACTATGTTGTGTTTTCAAGGAGGGGATGAGGAAGCCAACAAGGAAATAATTCCTTTATTCAAACCTTCACCAGCAAGGAAGCTGGGAGGGGACTTTTTGCAAGGGCCTGTAGTGACAGGACAAGGGGTAATGGGTTTAAATTGAAAGTGGGGAGATTTAGATTGGATATCAGGAAGAAGTTCTTCACGGAGAGGGTGGTGAGGCACTGGAACAGGTTGCCCAGAGAAGCTGTGGATGCTCCATCCCTGGAAGTGTCCAAGGCCAGGCTGGATGAGGCTTTGAGCAACCTGGTCTAGTGGAGGGTGTCCCTGTCCATGGCAGGGGAGTTGGAACTAGATGGTCATTAAGGTCCCTTCCAACCCAAACGATTCTGTGATTCTGTGATTCTATGATTCATACTATTTACTATATGTTGTTCAACTTGCACTTTACTTCCTATAGAAGTCCACATACAACCATTTAGTTTCTCTAGGGCATATAGATCCCGGTTTAGGAGAAACAGGAGGTAGTGAATCTGTTTTAATAGACAGTTACTGTTGCAATCCATCACACTACTGCTGACTTAGAGAGATCAGTGTTTATCCTGTATATTTTACTCCCATGTGTATTCCTCTCCTTTCTAACTTCTGTGTGTTAACAGATAGATGTACTTCCAACTGTATTCAGTATGGTGTTGGAGGCAGAAAAGTAAGCATGAAGACGTTGACAGCAATGAGTCAGCTAAAGAAAGTACCTGAGGGACACTTCTAATAACCCTTTAAGCAGTTGTCTGGTTTTAGTGCATACCAATGCCCTACTCAGAATTTAGTTATCTGTATATTTGTCCCTCTGGTTTTGCACAAAAGTATAAGTGATGTGCATTTGCTCCAGCAGCTGACTAAAGGGAAGACTTGCAAGTAGCATAAACCAAAGTTGTGGCTGTGCCACCTTGTCTTTGCTTCTGTTTTGCACTTGTTTCTACTTGCCTCTCACAAAAATTGATGTGGCTGCTCTTCTGTGTTAACCATCTTATAGATTTGAAAGGCAGAAGCTTCTTATATCCCTTTAGAAATGTTGATGGCTAGAACAACAGATGTGCAAATAGATGTAACAATTTTAAGGGTGTGCAAATAAATGTAAAAACTAATGGTTATGAATTTTTCTGAGAGAATGGCAGGTATTTTAGACACATTTTACAGGACAGCAAAGACTCATGTTCAAAAATTCCTCCAGGTTCACACAGCCAGGGTAGATTTAGGAATAGAGAACCTTTCTTTGGTAGTGGGAAGCTCAGACCGCTTTATTCTCCTCTGATGAGAGACACTCATATGGTTTGAAGACTCAGACATTAAGAGTTCAGGTACAGCTTTCGATAAGGTTTACACAGGTCTACTTGCAAGTGATGTGAAAATGGATAAATGACTCAGCAGCACTATCTGTGTATGTGCATCATTTTCTTAAATTCATAAAATGGGTATGCAGATCCTATCCATAGTGACACAAATTTGTAAGTGGTATCCTGCAGAATTGTCTGCTTACAAAATAATTTGTGTATCAGGGAGTCTTCCATTCTTAGGAGTCTGTGGACCCTTTGGAATGGTTACATTAAGTTTTCAATGAGGCTATTCTGGTGAACTTTTGATCAGTAAAATAAAACTGCAACATACAATGTAGCATATCTGAGTTTTTTTGATATTTTGGAAAATTTTGCTTCTCAGAATGAAGCTTCTAGTAGCTGCCAGATGAAAGATTCCTTGCATGTCCCTTGTGTGCTTCCTCATGCACACACCCTGATTTTACCCCATGCTTGACACTGATTCTCACTGGAGTAAATATACAAGTGTGCACATTTGCAAAATGTACAGTAATCCTACTTTTGAAATTATTTCTAAAATTCTATACTAGTGTTCTTTGAAAAAAAGTCTATTTGTGTGAAGAAGCTTAATATTTAATGGTGTAGAGCATTCTCTGAGTTCTGATATACTGATCTCATAATGATATCACTGAACTTAACCTCATAAGGCTCCAGTATTTGTTTATTACAGGTTTATTTAAGGTAAATTTTAGGAATGCAACTAATTTGCCTTTCAGTATCAACATTTCTAGAAGTTTTCTTTGTGCTAAGGTTCAGTGTTACAGTACTTAGAATATTTACTTATAATGTTACCTTTTATTTTAAAATTTACATTCATCTGGAACAAAGTTGTTTATCTCCATGAGTTGAATGGCATCACTGTAGTACAGGGTCGCAGGGGTTAAGTTCTCATGCTTACACATGAAAATTGGTATGCAAGTGGGAAGTTGAACGAGTGGTGGGAGGCTTTCCCCAAAAGAGTTTGGCAGAGGTTGTATGCGGGCAACAGCAACGGCGCACATGCCTTTATCGTCCTGTTAAAAAAGAACAGTGGGCTTCTCTTGTATTCCTGTTAAACGCAACCTCTGTGGTATTTTTAACAGGGAGTTGATTCCTTGTTCATGCATGCTTCTGAAGAAAAATGACATGCAGATGAATAAAAGTCGTAGGCTGATGCTACATCACATATTGGCTAGCCAGGCTGTTGAGGAAACAAACAGGATTGTCAGCTGGGGACACAAATTGGCATTTCTGCAAAATGTTATTCTGTTGGGGCTTGTTTTAAATTGTCTGAACAGCCTTGGGGCACTGAGCTGGTAGGGTCCAGAGTTGATGTGCAGAAGGATGAGATTGAGAAAGTGAGCAACAAATACCAACCGTCACTGCCAAGCAGCAGATACCTGTTTCTATTGGCATCCTGTTGGAGACGTTTGTGACATTCACAGGGAGCTGGTTTGTAGTGGAGACAGAAGACAAGAAGGAAGGATTTATGACTGAAGAAAGAATCTCTGATAGATTTTTTGCTTACATTAAGATAATTTGCTTACATTTAGGAAAGCTCCTCAGGGAGGAAAAAAAAAACCCAAACCCAAAGTACTGTGGCTATGGTTTTCAAAACTGGAGATTCGCAAATCCTCAGAGTGTAAATGTGCAGGTGTGAGTTGCAGGCGAAGTACTGAACTTGCCTTCACCAGGATCGAGTGGAATTCTTAATCTCAGCCTCTCAAACTCAGTTTCTCAAACCAGCCTCCAAGTGTCTTGATTTCCAGGCTGAAATAGGAAGCATGGTGCTAATTTCCATGACAAAGACACCACAGGAGAGATGAATCTATTAATATTTATTGGTAATATTATGTGGCGATGATGAGGTCTCGTACTATGCTCTAAAATGAAGGGTTGCAGAACTTTCTACATACATTTTTGCAAAATTGTGATATATGGACAATTGGATAATGAAGTGGAGACCTTGGTTAACCTGGCTTCTGCAGCTCTGACGCATACAGATCGTGGAAAGGGACGCTCTCATACAGGTTGCTTTTACTGACAAGTTCAGGGTTCTCAGTCTGCTGAAAACTGAAGGCACTTGCTGAACTCTTAATTTCTGAGGAAACCACTTTTAAGAGGTGGATTTTCAATAGGGTATATAAGGACTGTTTCAACGGTTTACTCTTCCCACATTCAAATTTTTAGTACTTATCCATTAGTTTTATATCTCCATGCATTAAGTAATATTAAAAAAAACCCCACAAACTTGTGTACTGCATTTTTATTTCTCATGTTTTTACTAGAGACATTCCATCAGCAGCAATGACTTTGCCTCCTTACTCCTCCTAAATCTGCGAGCTATAGGACAGATCAATGGAAATCCAGTGCATAACTCTTACGTAGGAAGATTACAAACCCCTTTATTTTTGTTTTTTATTGCAAAAAATGCTAAACAATCTCTCTGGACAAAAAAGCTTAGTATGGTGAATATACAATTAGAGAGCAGGAGGGAATGGGGGGAGGGTGCAATACTCTCACCCAGACAACCTTTGGGTTTCTCTGATGAACCAGAAGGGTGTTTAATTGTTCAATTATTTGTGTGTATGTGTGTGTGTGTGTGTTTGGTTGTTTGGTTGGTTTGGGTTTTTTCCCCCTCTCTTGTTTATCTTACTTCCTTAAGGGAGCAGGCACTGAGGACTTTTTCCCCTTTCATTTTCTCTTGCTTTAGGCTTTGATTCCATTCCCATGGTGACTGCAATTTTTTTGAGAACTGGCCCAGAGCACAATAAGCCATGATGGTATTTTCATCATGTTCTGTACCGCAGTATTGCTACTGGTACTGTGCTTACCACAGGGATAACAAGCCTGATGTAGAGACAAACTGACTGGAGAAGAATTATGTGTGTGCCCAAGAGGCATTTTTTTTACGGCTAGGTTAGGCAAACAAGTCAACTTGGCAATATGTAGTTCTCCCCTCTCGTTGTGCGAAATATTTGCTTTACATGCCCATAATGTTACACAAGTCTGAGTTTCTAGGAGTCTGTAGCCTTTTTCTAGACAGTAAAAGAAGCTTATTTAAGATGCAGTAATGAAGATTTAAGTTGTGACTCAAGTCTTCCAGACTGTTTAGATATGTGATAGTCTGAATATTTTAAACCACTGGCTGTTTGTGAGCCCAATTTGTGTAGATATTTTCAGAAGAAAATATTTTACTTCACAAAAAGATAGAAAATAAATTGAGGACATCTGCTAATGTATGGACTTGTTGAAACCCTTTTGTCTTAACCAGAACCAAAAGGACGAGAGTGGTAAGGAACCTGGTAGTGTACATAGTTGTAGCGCTATAAATAATTAAAAACTAACCAGTGTTTGAGCGTATGTATGTTCAGCTGTGCAAGAAATGGCTTATGGATGTGTTCTGTTTTCAGATGTAGCTTTGTTAGCTCTTGAGGCAGAAGCCTCCTCTGTAACAGGAGGCTCCAGGTGGCCGTGATCCGTGCTGTCCCTGCAGTGCTGAATGGCCATGGAGTAGAGAATAGGTGACTGCTCGAAGTCCTGGGCAGAAGATCGTCTACATTTATTTTGCAACACAGAAGCACGTTTTTGATGTTCATTCTAGCCAGCTGACCCTGCCCAAATATCAGTGTGGAGCTCTTATGCTGCTAACTTACCAGCGCGGTGCAGGGACAGAGGCCATGGGGTAACCCCTGACTTGCTGTAGGAAGCTGAGCCTCCTCTGGCGCCTGGGCTAGGCTCTGCTGATCTCTGGGAGGAGGGCCTGAGGCACAGTAGCATGTTGTCATAGCCCTACTGCAGGTCAAACCTTAATCTTTCTCCTGCTTTCCCTCAGATTTCTCCACCTTGCTGCTTTCCTAGGACTCAGCCCATTTTTTGACTCAGCTTTAGGCACACGCTGACTGAGAGGAAGCATCAGGATTTAGGCATGTCTGTGTGAGACACAAAAGCAACCAGACTTAAAAGCTAAGAGGGCATTTGATCAGGTAAATATAAAAGCAAAATATAGAGAATAGCATGAGGCTTAAAGTATGATCACAGATGTTGTCAGCACTTTTCATTTTAATCTAATAATAATATTTTGGCTCTAATCCATTTCTTACTGAAATAATTTCCAACTGACTTCAAATGCAGTGGGATAGAACACTCATTCTAAGCCTCCCGAATGCCTCTAGTGTACTATCTAGAAAAGTCAGATTTTTTATTTGAAACTGATGATCACTGAAGAGCCTTTTGTCTGTGGGACTCCCAAGCAGATTCTTCATGAATGAATATTTATGTTTTGTAAAGCCCTTCTGAAGCCAGTAGCATCTGCTGTTGGCTTCAGCATTTACTCCTCAAGGTAACTTTGGTAATTCAGGACCTAGTGGTGTACACTGGATTGAATGGTAGGATTAATTTAACCCTTCTCTGTTGGGGGTGGAAGAGATGAAGCGTTTAATCGGAAGGAAGTATTTTTTGTTGGTCTAGAGAAAATTTCTCCTTCTCTGAGAAGGACAATTGCCCTTTCTTCAAGAAGTTAAGTAAAAGCTCTGCATTGAAAAGATTCATCACTGTGACTACTGGATGACTTAAGGGAAGGGTCATGATGAACTTCCTTTCTAGCACCTCCAATAATGCATTTTGCTTTTTTATGTTCCCTTTCCATATGCATTCAATATAAGGTTTTGAAAACTAAATTTGAAAAATACCTATGATTAATCTTGCATGTATAGTTTACCATCATATTCTTTAGACCTTATTTACAAAATTTTCATTGAAAGCTTCCCCTCAGTACCGATGTGATCTATAAAAATGGTCAGAACTGTCAGTACCTATGAAAGGAACAAGAATTTCCCATCTGCTCTTGTAAATATATATTGCAATTAGATTTCCCTGTGTTTTTGTAAGCATAAGTGCTGTCAAGTCACTAGTGTTCAGCGCTGTAACAACAGACCGTGAAAATGCAGAAAGAAGCCATGCAGGCAGCAGTGTTGTCCATTACAAGCTTTATCCAAAACAGCAGAGAAGAAAATCTTACTATAGAAGTTCAGTGAACATGGGAAGAATGTGCTTGATATTAGTAGCAGGCTCAATTCTCTTGCCCGTCCATAATGGTCACTTCTGCTATAAAAAGTGATCATGATCTAGTAAAATTCTAGTATCCACTGTATACTTGCATATTTTATTATTTGATTGATAATTTGTTTTATTTTTCATTTTCCTGGCACCTTTTTCATTTCAGGACTCAATTTTTGTTTGGTTTTTGTGGGTTTTTTTCCTTCTTTTTTTCTTTTTTAAACATATTTACAAGTGCCACATATCCATTGGGAGAAACGAGGATCTGCTCTTGAGATCAGAGCAAGGTCTATAATTGCCATGAGCCATGGAGCATATGTTGTTCCATGTTATCTCTTTGTGCATGCAAAGGAGATCTGAGGAAGAAATGTGGTAAGTGGATCAGTCAACTGTGTGAAGCCATGGGGCAATTCCCGTTAGAGGCAGTGCCTAGGGACAGGTATGGCTGCAGTAATGGCCAGAATGTTGCTTTGAAATGGGAAAGCACTTCCTTTCCTCATTTACTGCATAAATCATACATGCAAAACCCATTTGCTTGATCTCTGTTAGATTATTCTAAATGCTATGTTTTCTTTTTTTGTTATTTTATTTAAATGACTTTTTTTTTGCTTTAAACAACAATTGTTTGATAAATGCTCAATGATATATTAATTAATTTTAACAAATTAAATTAAAGTGCTAAATGCAAAGAGCTTTTTCCTTTTTTCAATTTTTAAAATAAAATCAGTATCAAGTTCCTGTAGCTTGAGTTTTTTAGAACATGCACTTTCTCATTTGAAGTGTCTCTGGTAGCATTAGGTGTGCTAAAGCACAAAGGGGAAAGACTGACTTTTCCTGGAAAGAAAGATCAAAGAGCGTAAGGGTTGTGCAAAATAGAGATCAGTTGTGTTACTCAGTTTGCTAGGGAATTTCAAAGAAAATTTCAAGCCCTGCTGCTTTTAAAATATTTAACATTTACGCAACTTGTTGGTCAGCTTACTTTTGAACTAATGAATATAAGAGCAGTACTAATTAATTAGCTTTTTCATCTCTAGAAAACTTTAAAATTAATCATAATTAATGAAATTAATACACAGATGTCTTTGCCTTACATGAAAGGAGAGTGAAGAACGGAGGCCACAATCTTCTGTTTCATTGCATAATTTACTCAATCTATTTGCCTTGAAGATGTCATTCCTCTTGTTCTTCTGGTTCAAGTTCATACCTTTGCTGAACAACGCTCTGATGTAATTTCCCATGACTGCACCAATTAATACTGGGAACAAGCCTACTTTTTCTGTCTTCCTTTTGGGAATAAAGAAACTTTTCAAAGGCTCCTGATGCAAATAGGTTGAAGGCATCCAGCAGTCTCGAGTCCATAGCTATTCCATTCTTTGTAGTTCCAATGGGTATCTTGAGATGCCCTGAGTGCTGCACCTTCACACTCTTGCACTGTAACACCCACTGCCAGTTAGCTGCTGGTAAAAAGCTATATATGCCTTTGCCCTGTCTCTTTCAAGTGAATGCCTCTAGGCTAATGCTGAGCCTTGTGACTGCTGACAGTTTTTCTGGTCTTCCCTGCTCTGCATGGAGGATGTGCAAGTGGACAAGGTAATCTAGACCCACTTCTTCCTCTCTGCAACTCAGTGGCTGGCCCTACTTCTTCCTGAGAACAACATGTTAGTGTGTGATACTACCATAATAAGAGCATGTATTTCAGAGCTTCAGAAGTCTCCATGATGTGCAGGGATCCATCTTGCAATGTTAACACATTAGAATGAGAAAAAAATCAATCTGAGTGTAAAGAAAATAGGTAAGCCTGCTAATGCAAAGGGAAACACAAGGAAGTGTGATCCTGGCTTGCTTGTGTTACATGTACCTTGAATTCTATTGAAACCAAGACGAGGATGTAAGCACTGAACTCTTCATTCCACTTAAGGAGTTGTGTGCAAGTTTGAGCTCCATAAATTAGCATGAAGAGGACCTTTTGTGATGTGTGAATAACAGCTTGCATAGTAGGAAGAGATGCCAGCCCAAGACTGCAAAATGCTCTGTTGTGTGTGCTTATTCTCTTTCCACTCCCCCCCTAGTTGTTAACTTATTCAGCCAATGGGAAATTAGGGGGGCATTTGACCCTTGCAGAGTTAAGCTCTGAGTTTTTAAAAATAACACCAGTAAGATTCGTAGAGTGGAGGTGTAGCAAATAACTTAAACCCACAGTCTTTTCAAGAGGGATCCCCTAAAATCAACCTTTGAGCTATTGTTTAAAAAATGCTATTTGAAAGTATTTTGAACTATATTATTTACTCAGAATGGTTTAATAAACTTCTCAAAATTGTTCTCACACATGTGTTTTGAAAGCGATGAAGAATTTGTCACGGTGGCCTGAAACTGTGTTGCTAGCCCAGAAGCTGGTGTTGCTGAGGTGGTAACAATGTGCTGTTTTATGCTGATTCTGCTGCTGCTCTCACTGCTAGGCACTGTCTTTAGGCATGGAACACCCTGAAGTAGGATGTCTGAAGGTTATCCTTGCCTTACGCCATCTCGCTTGTAAAGCTGGTTTAGAGCCAGCCTTAATAAACTCTGTCAAGACAAAGCTGAGTCCGTTGCTGTATGCATCCCATAGTGCCCATGTACTCTTTCCTTCCTCCATCACCTGGGATGGTTCTGCTTTCCTCTACCCTATGCAGTAGTGTCCTGGCAGTGGAGTCATCTGCTTGTCCTGGGTTGTAACCCAAATGACATATGGGGGATAAAAATCTTGTCCATATTTCCTTTATGTGATTTTTAGCATGTGTTGGACTGTGACTAATGGTCAGAGTGAGATGAGACCTTGAATTTTCTGTGATCTCTTCTGAGAAGCCACTACAGGCAAGGAAGTTTGCAGTTTGCCTTTTTGTTTACTCTATTGTGCTTTGGGTGGAGGTGTGGTTAGGGTTTTTCTTAGCTTAGGACACATGCAGGAGACAGCTAGTGCACTTCCACAGTTATGTTTCTGAGGGGCTGATTCATTGTTCAGGCTAGTCTGGAGCAAGGCTCTCTTCTTGGCTGAAATGCTGCCGTTAAGTGCATGGAATGGTTGAATGATTAGATTATTGAGCTGCATAATACAACAAAACCCTGAGATGTTTGTGTTGCTGTATTTTAGGGTGTTCTGTGCTAGATCATAAAGCAGTTTTGAAGTGAATTGTTCATCGCTACACCAAAATAAGAATCAAAACATGAGGAAATGGGATATAGATGGGGGTTTTTTTGCACATGAAAGGAATTGATAGGAAAGCAAGTGCTAAGGCAGAAAACTGTCGAAACATAATTAATTAAACCTATGTAATTTGTCACTAAACTTTTTTTTACCAACCACTTATTTTTATGAAATGGAAAAATTTATCAGATGTTTATCATAGATTATCAGAATGAATAGGACAAGAGGAAACAGCCTCAAGTTTCGTTAGGGGACAGGGGAGGTTTAGACTGAACACTAGGAAGAATTTTTTCACTTCACTGAAAGGGTTGTCAGGCATCAGAACAGGCTGCCTAGGGAAGTGGTTGAGTCACTATCCCTCAGAGGTATTTAAAAGATGTGGAGATATGGCATTTAGGGACATGGATTAGTGGTGGATTTGGCAGTGTTAGGTTCACAGCTGGGCTTGATGATCTTAAAGGTCTTTTCCAGCCTAAAGGATTTTATGATTCTATGAAGGCTATTTGTGCACTTGGGATAGCATTCAGATAGGAGATATTTTTCTGTCTTGTTGCTGCAGTTGAAACCAATGTTGATATTCACAGCAAAACATTTTTTTTTTGAGTTTGTATTTTATTGTTTGAGCCCATTAAGATGTCTCAATAAAATGTGGCATACCTATATCTAGATCAGACATAATTCTGTAATAAACGTGTTCATATTTTAATTTAAAATTTTAAATCTGTGATGTAAAAGACCTTTGGATGTTCACTTTTTCCCAGTCAGGAGGCACTTTTTCACAGGCAGAAGAGGAACATTAGGAACAGTGAATTTTTGTCCTTGACATGGATTAATATCTCTGTGTTCAGGACAGAAGCTGAGTTGAGTGTAATTTATGTAGTCCTGGCAGGATGACGTTGAAGGTTGATTGGTTATTGATACTGTTTTGGCTGCACTAGTTCATTTGCAGCATGTCATCCAGTCTATTTGCTATTTTCCAATACTGCCAATAGCAAACATATGAAAATCACCACCAAAACTGCAAGACTGGCTTCTAAGATTTGGCCTCTTTTTTTTCACTTTCTGGGGTTTTGAGGAGGGTGGGCAAGTTCCTTAGTTTGGGGCACATCTTTTCCTTGTTACTTCTTAAAAAAATCAATCAGAGATTCTTGTTGGGTTTTATGGCAGCTGAAGTTTTCGGAAGCAGATCAAATACCACAACAGTTTTAATGTAATAATGGGAGTTGTCAGTCTGCTAGTATCACCACTATCACTGGGTGATGTGCAAGATGAGATAGATATTGACGCAGAGAAGGGTAGAACAGCTGCTGCCTGGAGAGATTGAGACCTGCTCCTATTCTACCACTTGTTTTGGAATATCATGATTTCTCTTTTGGTGATCAAAGAAAATAACTGAAAAAAAGTATGTGAACTTTAAGTTAATCTGTCAGAGTCTTTTTTCATGTGCACAATGTAGTTACCCAACAATATTTTAGCAAGTAGAAGAATCTTTACACTTCAGCTCACTGGTAATTTCAAAGCTTTTCAGCAGAGTCCATAGTTCAGAGAAGTGGATGAGGGATGGTAAAGTAAAATGGGAAATGTTCTAATTAAAACAGAGAAGAGTGTGAAATGGCCATATGGGGTCTAAAGTGGTTGAAATTGCCAGAGATCTGCTGTAGGCTGGATCTGTTTTCTGTGTCTGCTTCCTTACTAGCTGAACTTTTTCTAGGAAACTTGACAAATTTGAAATTCAGCTCAAATATTCAGTGCATGGTTCTGAGGATTTCCCTTGTTTCTGCAAGGAGGGAGAAGCTACGCTTATTTTCCCCCCTGATTTTGGGTAACATCAGAATGTTGTCATGGCACGTGGAGGTGGGAACCGTGACTGTCACACAGCCAGGTCCCTAGTGGTTTCCGTGGTGGGAAAGTTCAATTTTGTCCCAGTGCAAGTTGCCTGTCTGCCTTCTGTTTCACTCATCTGTCATGAATTTACTGTAAATGGGTGTTTCCAGTGCAGATAGAAAAGGGATATCCATACCCCTTATTCTTTCCTTGATGCTAGCTCTGCATCAGCTCTTGGAGGGCAGGGCAGTAGGCACCATTGCAAGAAATACATCTGCATGTATTGTTGCTTGAGGTCTGTGGTGTGTTTGCAGTCTGCACGAGCCAGCACAGAGGTGCTTTTGGGGATGGGGAGAATGCCTGAAGTGCGTGAGGACAAGGTCTGTACTTAAGCAAGAGGTTGAAAACTCACTAGACTTGGGAGAGCTGTTCTCATGTCAAATAATGGCTTTGCCCCACAACTACAAGAAACTGCAAGCTAGTAACTCTCACCTAAAGTGAAAGCAAGTTAATTCCTCTCAGCATAAATGAGGCAGCTGAACCCTTTGTCATTGTCATTTGTCATTTGGGGTTTTCCTCATGTTAAAATGCTTTGTTGTTCCTTTCATTCTTTTGGAGAAAGGATGTGTAAACTTCACAGCTGTTCAAAATACCAGAAGCTGTTGGGACAGCTGAAACAAGGACAACATCATTTTAAGGGATGATGCTGAAAAACAAGGTAAATATTTGAAATAGGTTCTTGTGTATGTAAATTGTAAGACTGTAGTTTGGTTGGTCTGTAAAAAGTTTCACCCAATATCGTGCTCCAGGTTGCCTGCTCATAGCTGTTTTAGGGACTCAGTACAAAAAGGATGAGTCTATATTTTAAAACCTTTTAAGAAGATCTGTGCTTAAAACTTTGGAATGTGTTCTGGCTTGTAAGAAAGTGGATATTATTAAATATGACAGCATACATAGTTTTAAAAATAACATTTTTTGAGTGCTGTCAAATAGATCATCATCCTTCATTAAATACATTTGATCAAAGGAGATTGTTCTAGATAGATAGCTTTTTTTTTAAGTATTTTTATTTTAGCAAAAATGTTCATAGGAAATTATGGTGCTATGCTGATGGTTTAACTAAAGCATGATTTTTTCCAAGTTTGTTTTGTAAAGCTGGTAATGCAGTAGAACGAACCAGCAACAGAATCTGCAGGTTTTCAGGCTATTAAAAAAAAAAAAAAGTTTTAAATCGAGATTGACTGACTTGGCTGAAGACATGCTATAGAAAAAATGCAGTTACTGAGCTTGACAAAAGATAAAGCTGGCTAATATAAGATGTAAATTGGATAAAATTGTATATTCCAAATTATACAGACAGTCAAATGATTTAATGGCCTTCTCTAATTTTAAAATCCTTTTTCTTGACATCTTTCTTATAAATATATATATAAAGTGTGTATGACTTCACGTGCATAAACACATATGCATAAAAAAGTATGGTGTGTATGTGTGTGGGAGGTATCAAAGATGCATTATAAGCTGGAAGAGGAAGTGCCTTTTAGGAGCTGAATACATGTTGATGGTCAGCATTTCTGCTCTGTCAGACACTGCTATTATAGGATCTTATTATTTCAAGGCTAATATGTGCTGCTCTCCAAGGCAGCTATGTATGAGTATGTACTGCAGGGATTCAGTGGGTTCACTGTTTAAATAGGTAGTCATATGTAGAAATAAATGTTGGCACTTAATTGTAAAAGCGCTTTTCAACCACAATGGGAAGCTGTGTCCTTCAGTAGTTCGTGTCTTTCTGACAGCTGTGCACTGCTAATAATTCCTGATTTAGTGCCTTGCCTATAACTCAGTGTACCTTACAGTCAAACGCTCAGAGCTTGCAAGCTGATGTTCATTTACTTTTGGGTTTCTGCTAACTGAGAGAAGGTGGTAAAGACAAAGCTGCAGGGCATATTGGCTGTTGGACATTTCAATGTTCTCTTCCTAATCATCTGGAGAAAGGCTGGCCGCCCACTGTTGTGTGGCAAAGAGGAAGATGGACTGAACAGGGAAGGGTTAGAGGAGACCAGGTGGTGGGACAGGGCAGCACAAGAGCAAGGTGTAACTCCTGCACTAAGGTTTAAAGGCCTTGGAAAAAAGGGGATCTTCCACCATACCTAGAAGAATACATCCTGGTTTACCGTCTCTCACATGTCTTTGATACAGTTATGCTTAGCTCCAGTACTTTTTCAGCTGGTCTGAGAGTCCAGTCCTTTGCTTAAAGCTCTTTGGAGAAAACGTGAAGATGGGTGGGTTTGGGTTACTGACAGAAGTGCACTTGGTGGTGAAGTCTTTCTCTGCTTCTCCACCTTCTTTCTGCTTCTTACTCAAGGGCTGTTAGGCATTGGAAGAGGCTGCTCAGGCAGGTGGTTGAGTGACAATCTCTGGAGGTATTTGAGATGTGGAAGGAGTGCTGAAGGACATGGTGCCTCACCAAGAGTGTGGTGATACACTGGAACTAGTCATCCAGAGAAGCTGTGGATGCCCCATCCCTGACTATCTTCAAGGCCAGGCTGGATGAGGCTTTGAGCAAACTGGTCTAGTGGAAGGTGTCCCTGCCCATGGCAGGGGGGTTGGAACTAGATGATCTTTAAGGTTCCTTCCAACCCAAACCATTCCATGATTTTATGGTTTAGTGGTGGTGTTAGCAGTGCTGGGTTAACGGTTGGACTTCATGACCTTAAAGGTCTTTTCCAACTTAAAGGATTCCACGATTCATGCTTGAACGTAGGGCAAATGGCTAAGGATAGTCGCTGCAAGGGAACTGAGCTGTCTGCTTGGCATCTCATCCATTCTCATGCTGACTTGTTTCACACCTTATTTACCAAAAGTCCTGCTGTGTCAGGCAGAAAGAGGAGTCCAAAAATTGCCTTCTGCTGTAAGACAATGGCATCTTTTCTTCTTTGGTGTCATCCGCTCATTTATGTGACTTCTCTAGTTTTGAAAAAGAGGATTATTATAAAATAATTGCATCCTGAGGTTTTGCAGTCAGTTTTGGCACAGCAGGTATGAAGCTGTCAGAGCTTTGTTTGCTATAATCCGCATGGCAGCTTTGTGATGGCTCTGGCTCTTAAGAGACTTTTTAAGAGAGTTTGTTTTCTCATGAGCCTGTAGCAGGCATAGATGATCTGGGTGAAGAGAAGGGAAAATGTAACCTTCGTCTGCTCCCGAATTACAAGACGTTCAGCACACATCTTTCAACACTTAGGAGGGAGAAAAAACCCTCACCTTACTTAACTTCTTACCTTGAGATAACATTCAAAGCTGTTCACTCCTTTGTCAAGTTGCTGAATTTTTGTCCTGACATTTGCTGCAGCTCTGCTTTTACTCTAAATGTGACAGGAATGTAAAGAGAGACCTTCCTGATGCAACTAGTGACCTGGGAATCAGCTGTACAATGTATTTATGAATGCTCCTGTATGTTAGAATTTTTGGCAGGTCTCCTCCCACCCCTTTAACCACCTGTGTGAGAACAGGACTTAATTTCCAAAAATTTGCTTTGGTGCTTAAATACCTGTAAACAAGGCACTTAATTTTTTTATTTTTCCCACATTAGAATTTGTCTTCTCTGAAGAGTCTTACTTGGGAGAACCACACACTGCTTAATTGTGTACAGAATGTAGCTTTGCCTGTATGGCTTCTTATCCACCACTATACATGATAAAATGAACAGAGGTGATTGCCTTCAGTATCTTCCTCTTGTCTTTTCTTGCTTTAATGGTTTTCCTCCACATGTGTTCTATTGCAATAGGCACTGTGGATAGCTGAGGGAAACTGGTCAGTGTGCATAAACATCCTCTGCATCCTATGGAATAAACTCAGCGACTTCACAATGCTTTTCTCAAATGCCAGCTGTTGTGGAACATGTCAGACAATGCCCAGTGTTTAAACATATATTCTTAAGTATTTTTTCTTTTTTTTTTCTTTAGTTCTAGCAGAGAACGAAAATGTTATAAATATCAAAGACAGCCAATTGTGTCCTGCATAGATATATACATATACAGTCTTTCTGTGAGCTCAGGGTTGGCACTGGGAAAAGAGACTTGCCGTTTCATATGTAATTCAGGTCTTTGCTTTCGTTACTAGGTGTACAATATGCTCGCAATATCCTAGGATTTATTTATCTGGTCACACACAGAGAGTGGTGGTC
>NW_010272364.1:0-9429 GCF_000690775.1 Eurypyga helias
AACCATTCTGTGATTTTATGAATTTAGTGATGAGGGAGGGGAGGGCCATAGCATCCTTGTTGCCAATTTAAGCACAGGACCAGGGTTCTCCATCTGTTTCCATGTGCCCAGGTATTTGAGGTGTGGGCTTTCAGAACCAAATGTTGTGCAGCAGCTGGCAGTGTGCCTTTTTCCAGTTACAAACCTGCACCAGGATCTTTCCTTCATCACGACTTGGCATTTTGGGTAAGAGAGGAGATCTGCCTCAACTCTTCTGTCCTTGGCAGGGTTGGTCCTTGATCAGCACTCTTCCAGAGTAAGAAGCAGTATTTTTCCTGAAAATACAGACTGCTTTTCGTAGCCTATGCTTACATCTGCTAGTTGTCGTCCTCAGGGGGCTGATTATAGCTAATGACTGAAACGGAGATGATGTGTCTCAGGAGACTTTATCTGTGCCTTAGAGGCTGGGGAATGGGGTGAAAAAAGGACAGATTTGTGGGGCTATCAACAACTCTGCCCCATCTCCTGACTGAGCAGGGGAGGCAAGGGGAACTGTTAAGGCTGCCGATGAGTCTGAGCTGTGCAGTGAGGAAGGCACGGCAGCGCTGAAGGCTTTTTAAGGTGATGCTCTAATAAACGACCAAAAATTAATGGGATATCACTGTTTATCCATTAATGTTGTCCCATGCCATCATCAACAAGCATTGTACGTGCTTGGTTGGTGTTGAACATGCAGGTCCAAAAGGAAGCGACAGAAACGTAAGCTGTACAGCCTCACCCAGCAATGTCTATGGACGCAAGGAATACTTACTTCTTTGAGATGTAATTAGTTGGGAAGGCCGTGATTATGGTATTTTCAACAATAGTGAACACTTAGAGGCAAACAATTCTGTGGATTCCATTCTAAATGCATCCTTTTAGTGAGTACAAGGTTGTAAGTCACTGTATATACATATGTATGTATGCAGACGTAATTTGGAATATACAATTCTGCTTGAGTCTACCATATAGGTTGTCTTGTTCACAGGATTTTGTGCTCTTGAGTTAGCTACTGCTTCGTTTAACATAATGGGGGAGTATAAAGGGAAAGATTTTGGCAAGAGAAACTGGGAGATGCCAGTTATTATCAAGTATTCCAGGTAGCTAATCAAGGCTTGGAGTAACAGCTATTTTTTAATTAAATCTTAGTGTGCATTCTTTCGTTGGGGAGGTTTCAGAAGTTCTGCTGAGGGATCCTTCATTAATACTGAGCAACTTTATCTGCAGAGTGTAATTTAAACACTTTTTTATGCTGTTGGGCATCACTTAAGAAGGATTGCTTTGTTGATTTTAAATTATTGTTAGTGTTAAGGGTACTTGGCAAAAACTCTGCAGAAACAGAGCAAATATCATGTTTGATATCTTTATTGAGGTTTGGTGTTTTTTTTTTTTTAATGGAAACATTTACCAATAGTTTTTAGACTTTGAAAAGGGATTCTTTGATGCAAGTTTGATTGTGTGTTATCTCTTGGGAAAGAAAGCTGGATTGAAGAGAGTGCTTAGTCACTGGGTGGCTTGGGGTGCACTGCAGCACTTCATGGTATGTATAGCTCTTGATTGTATAGAGAATGATTTATTGTGGATGTGACTGTGCATCAGGCAGATGGTAGCTCTGTTTATGCAGCTGGAGAAGGCTTTCTTCACAAATACTATCAGAGTCTTTAGGATATATTTTAATTTTTTTCCTCTGTCCTCACTGATCTGAGAAGGAACACAGCAGTTTCCTTGCATTTGTGAAATGGCAAAAACCTTAAAACAAAGTTGTGCTTCCCTAGTACTCTGATTTCCCAGTTGTCCTTTTTCAGAGTAGATGATAGTTTTGTCTTTCCATCTTCTTTCATAAATACAGTTTCACTGAGGAGTTTTAGTTCGGTATTTCTGTTAGTTCAAGTGGCCACACAAAATATTTGAAACTCCCATGTAACTAACTCATCCTTTTATAGCCACATCTCTGGCCTTTGGAGGTGACAGCAGAGAGTTGCCAAAGGAGGAGGAGAGTTCCTTGGCCTCTTTATTTTGGCCAGTAAGTATGGATTTATGGTATATATGGCTCATGAAAGGACATGGAAATTATGAGATCTAAACATCTTCGGTGCATTATGTCGCCTGTAGCACAGTGTCTTTAGGAGGAGCTGCCTGTTGATACCATTCCTCAGCATCCTATTCCTTCATTTGTTGAAACCTCACCAAAGCTCTGAAACTTGGCAATTATCCTGTGCTTTTACATGGTGGGAAACTAGGTACAGGGCATATCAGGTCACAGAGCTGGGAGTGTGAGCTGGGATTACATTCAGAAAGTCATAATCCAAAGATAATCATAGAATAATGCTGTCCTAAGAGATTTTGGGGATAAGATCCGTAGAAGGTTTCCTTGGCAAAGCTGACCCCCTGGATTATTGTCCTCTTCAGACCATTACGAGACCAGTTTCTAACAATTTTGTTTTTCAGTTGCTACGCTTCTCTGGCAGTGTTGTGTTATGGCAAAAGCTACCAAGTAAGCTCACCTTTTTCATTTCTCACATATTTTTTTCTTCGGTTGTAGTGAGTAAACAAATACCTGCTGTGATGAATGGGAATAACCTGTAAGGGTGAATCGTGAGCAGCCTGGGGCGTTGGTTAACGTTTGTAGAACAGCGTAATGTGTTGGGTGATATCAGTGCTCAAGTAAGAAGTTTTTTCCTTTGCTCTCATATATTTGACCACAGGAGGGAAAACTGAATGGCTTCTTTTTCTCCCCAGCTCAGGGGCTGGGGCTTGCAAGATGCTCACTGAGATTTAATTGCATGAGCGATATTGCAGACTATAGATCCTGTGAACAAACTATCCTGTCTGGAAACTCCTACAAGTAGACAAATGCCGTTGTAAATTGTGTTTTCACTTGTGCTCTTGGGTGGTGAGCTGAAGAAGGTGGTCTGCGGAGCGCCAGGGCCACGAGGCGAGGGTTGCTGGCAGAGACTCCCCTCGGTCACGGACTCATTTGCCGTGGTTGTGGCACTCAGCTCCCGCAGACCGCAGTGGGAATTGACTGCTCTCCATCACTGGGCAGCCCAGTTAGTACCATCAGCACTGCTTAACCAGTGGCTCTTCACTGTACTGTTATTTTTGTTACTTTATTTAGCAAGCTTTTTCCATTGCATTGTGTACCGGATCAAGAAAATAGTATTAAAAACCAACCCACAAACCCCACCTATTTCTTGGTGCACTGATGAGCTCTTGAGTACAGTCTGGCTGGAACTCGCGATGGAGCACAAGGAGCTTTCTCTGGCTTTCCTGGAACACAAGAAGAATACTTCTGTGTTCCTTGCAATCCTTGAAGGCTGCTGGGTGTTACGCAGGGAGATGCTACAAGGCAATAGTAGAGATTTCTGACAGCGTTTATGCTGCTTTAACTTGGGTTGGCACATGCATGGGAGGAAGAGAGGCCAAAGTGTGTTAAAACCACTTAGTGATCTGGCTCTAACAGTGTAGAATTATCAAGCAGACATCAAGAGCTGTCGGTGCTGCCTGATTTTTAAGGTATTTTTCTTTGCAAGGGAGGGTTTTCTGATTTATTCCAGTGTTCGTTAGAGGAGTACAGAGGAGCGTGTTCTGTCCAGCCTCCCTTCTTTGTAAGTTATGACTGTAGCAGTGCTTTCTTCATAAGCCTTCTGTTCCTCAAGAGGCCTAAAATTTACATTGAAAGATATTCTCACATCAGAGACTGGGCTGCAAGGTAGGTGACGTTGTGTGCTCCCTCTCAGAAACAATCTCAGTCTTGACTGGTCCTGGGGCCAGAGGTTTCTTCTGCCAGTAAGGCTCGTTGCTGTGACACCCTTTCTGCTTACGCCTCCTTGCGTCTTTCGGGAACCGCTGAGCTACAAGTATGTGTAAGGGTTGGCAGGAACAGAGCTGTAGGTAACTGATAACACTTCCACGGGGAATTTAGAAATAGCCTTTGATAAGGTAAGAGGACAATAAATGTGATTGTTCACGCGGACTTCCTCCATAAAACAGTCCACATGACTTCTCCTGAATTAACTTCCATTTTTTAATGCGTTCATGTTATGGTCCTGTATTTGCCCTTACTCTTCTCTGACAACTGAACTAGAGCTTTTTGAATCTTGTCCTGTGATATGCATTTTCCAGTCGGTAAGTCATTCTTATGGCTCTTCTCTGAGGACCTTCAAAAGGTAAATAAACTTGTTGAATTGTTGCACACAAACCAACATTAAAAACAGCAGGTGATAAAGCCTATCAATCTTCTTTGATAACCACTTGTTCTTCTGTTCATTCCCCCATAACCACAGAACATACCCCAGCATCGTGGTGGTTCATCATGTCAGTGATGCTCTTTCCAGATCTCCAAGTATTTCACCAAATTCATGGAGAGTCCTTTGCTCTGTGATGTTCTTAGTTTCTCCTTGTTACAAGGTTGTATTTGCTGTATTGAAACACTTTTTTATGGCTCTGGTCAGCATGTATGAGCTTCTCTATTTTTGACATTACTCTTTTTTATCATTTACTTCTCCCATTGCTTATGTGCCACCTGCAAATTTCATGCTCCCTTCTTGGGCTTGCTCAGAAAAGCAGGGCTGAAAATGATTCTTGTGAAAATCGGTCAAGCTGCTTATTTTCTTAATTTACCATTTATCATGTGTTTGTTAAACCAGTTAGCTCATTTTCAGTTCAGCCGATGTATACCAGGTTGATTTGTTATTATTCTGGTTTTTGGCATGCCAGGAGACGTGAAGGCAAGAACCTCCTCGCAGAATCACATCTGCGTTATCACTTCCGTAAGCTTCTGTAAACTCAGCAGAAAATACTGGTTTAACAAGACGTGTTTTCCAGAGAGGGATGCTGCTCATTTGCCAGTAATAATACTATCTGCTTCAGCTGTTGATTAATTGAGTTGCTATCCCACATTTTGTACTTCTGTCTGGGCTGGTGGGAGGCGGATAGACCTGGACTATCAAGGCCATCCCTTTCTCACTCTTTGAAGGCTGGTACCTGGCACGACCTGTCTCTGTCCTCTAAAACCTCCCAACTACTCCTAAAAAATCAAGATTAACCATTTGGGTAGCTCCTTCGTTAGGTCCCCTAACATTACTCAGTACAAGGTATCTTCTTCTGCTGGTTTAGAAAATGTTTAATTCAGAGGCTGCTGTTCAGCACCATTTGAGAGCTTTTTTTGAATTAAAATTACTTTTTAACATCTGTCATGATTCTGTGAGCTAGTCTCCCCTTCTCTCCCACATCGTGCACAGGAGAATATTGTTACTGACAGCTTCCAGATTTTTAGCCAGTGTTTCAGTTTTGTAGGTATTTTCATTTTTAAAGCATGAAAGGAAAATCTAAGCAGTTATTGGTGTTTAGGCGAGACGAATAAAAATCCAGCTTGCAGTGAATAGAAGATTTGAGGTTTTTTTTACCAAAATGCATTGAAGAGCAGTAATAAAATTTTCTGTTAATATGCTCCCTTATCCAAATAAAACCCATAACAAAGTGTTATGCGACTAAAAAGCAAAAGTAATGGGTAAGTAGAAGAGCGTGACTTTGTTTAATGATTGTAGAGCGAGCTGTTAGCACACATATTTTTCATAGGCAAACAATGGATTATTAGTGAACGGATTTCCCTGAGCTTTCGTTATAGTAAATGTTGCACAGACAATGACTGTGTGCACTGAGTTCGTTCATAACGTCTCCAACACCTGTTTCCTCCTGTTTTTCCAACAGTTTTATTTGGAATGTGTTGCGAACTGGAATGATGTCTCATTAGAGTGCAGGGTATGCTGGGGACACACGTGTTTCTCTGTCATTGAAGACTCACTAGTGAATAACAAGCGTATTGTTTAGCACTTTAATAGGGTTGTTTAGATGCCTGTTGGAGCTGCAGCTAATGTCCTTTTCTGGAGGTTCAACTTAGTATCATCTCTGTGTCATCAGGTACGTGTTCTCAGAGTTCATAATAAGGCTTTCTAGACAGCTCTAATGCCTTATGGTTAAAGAATTCAAATACAAGCAAACATCCCGTCCTTGTTCTTTTTTTTGAAATTGGGAATTGCATGCAGGAGGCATCTCCCAGATCTGTCAGCAAAGCCGGGGCGCAGCAATCAGGGAAGAACTCCCGCCGCGATGCTGCCAGGGGGCAGGAGGTCATGCATGGATTTTACCAACTTCAATCCCAATCTTATCTCTTTCACTCTGTCGAGGGAGCCTAAGAGAGAGATAGGGGGATGAAAGGCAGCTCCAAGGTCTTACTTTTTAATGGAAGAAATAAATTCCGGTTACACCTGGCAACGCTATCAGAACTCAGGGGATCTTCATCCCAAATCAAGGCTGGCTTAGGAAAATCTATTAAATAAAAGCTTCTAAAAGCAACACAGATTTTAATTAAGGACATTCATTCATTTTAAAAGTGATTGGGAGTCAGGGAACTTACACTTTAACCTCAGGAGCTTTGCTTCATTAATACTTCAGACTGATTATGTGTGAGCATCTCTGTCCGTGTTCAGCACGCTCAGTTGGCCCGTAGGGGATAAAATGGGAAAATACTCCAAACCTGAGCCACACTTCGGTTAGCCTAAAAACAGGCAGCAAACTATTCAAAGAAACAAGTCTGGTCGGCTGAAAAGTAATTAAAGCTGATGTCCTTCCATCCATATCTGGTCCTTTGAATGTGCCTGTTTGTCGCTGGGCCCCTCTTTGAGGGGCAGGATTGGCTCCGCCCCATTCCCTGGGCGCTAAAGCAGCATGAAAAGGTCCCAAAGACAGAGTTTTCTCCTGTGACGATAGGCTAGAACCTGTCACTTTTTGAGACCTCTCCTTTGCTTCTCACAACCCCTGGTTTTGGCGCCAGGTTGAGGCTTTGAATGGAAACATTTGGCTTTTTCAACTGGCGGAGCAGATCATCAACAACCCTTTAAGAGGCTTAGGAGGTGGCTGAGGCTACCCTGACTTGTGCCGTGGGTTGTCTTGACCCTTTGTATGGGCTGTAATCCTGTGAGTGTAAAGCTCCTTGTGTCTAAGCTCCCGTGGGTTTGTTTTTGTCTGAAGTTGGTGTGTTTTTTGGAAGCAGCACACAATCTTTGAGTCATGATATTTCGTCAGATGGGCACGTTGATGGGCAGGCCTTGTTTCCACCGTGTCAGCGACGGGGAAGAGGCGACAAATTGAAGCTCAGTGTGGAGCATGCACTACAGGCGCTGGCAGCTCCTCTGAGGTGCTGGTAAGATGCTCTTACAAAATCCTTTTGGCATCACACCCAGGCTTCTCCCTCCGAGTGCAGGCATTCATTCATTCATTCATGGGTCTGTCAGCAGGTTATTGTGTCTGCCTGTGACCCTCCTGAAGACCATACATCTTATGTTCAGGCCCTCAAATGGGCTCTGACCTTCTCCTCTTTTGAATGTCGTAGGAATGACCTTTCAGCAGGGTACTTGCTTATGTAGAAGGCCGACTGGGAAGATTTGCCTGTGCTAGGGCTTTGGTCGACGTTGGCCTGAATTGAAAGAACAAGAGGTCTTTATTCTCAGGATGGGATTCAAATTTTATGTCTATGGTTCAAATGTAACCTGTATGCATAAAGTCTTTAACTGCTTTCAACATGCAGCTCTTTCTCTATGCGTAGTTATTCCAGCTACTAAAATTGTAGAGGAATTCTTGTTACAGTGAAGGAAAATCACTATTTGTTTCAGTAAGTATTCTTTCTTCCTTATTGCTTAAAAAAAAGAAGAATTGGAACAGGATAATGATTACAGACTTAACGAATAAAAACCAAGTCACAGAAGCATAACTGCTAGGAAAAAGACTTGGATAAGGAGATGCATGCCTTTTTTTAATGGAAATATGTATATGCAAAATTACACATGCTTATTTATTGTAGTATTTCTTCAGCAACGTAGTGAATGGATACATGAAACAGCCTCGCCTGTAAAATTGTACAATAGGGGAATCTTTAGCTAAGAAAGTGATCAGTTTGGGTATAATTTGGTCCTCTTTTTTTTTTTTTTTTTATAAAGTCCTAGCTGTTGCTGTGAGAACAAACTTCTTATATTTACTCCTTTTGGCTCCTGAAGCCAGCTGTGGGCCTTAAGAAGCGTCATGGATTCAAGTTTTGCAGGCATAAACCTTATCCTGGAAAAGAGACCCAAGCACTTTAGCTAAGAAGCAGCTGCTTTTTAAGGCCAAAGCCTCCAGTGCTTCACTTGCAGCAAACGTGCTGGGTGCCTTTGTGTAAGTACTGTATCTTTTTACAGGAATATGCCAGTGGGTAATGCTCAGAAAACGACAGCAGGCTGACAGGAGCTGCTGCAGGGCTCCTGCTCTGTTAGCCATGGGTTGTGCTGATGGTGATTTCTTGTCTCCCCTCCTGCAGCCAGCGTATGCGACTCACAATTCATATTTGGAGAGAGGGTGAGAAAAGTGCGGCTTGGGGTGTTCTTCAGACACCTGCTTTCCCCCCCTAGTTCTCTCTCTGTCATTTGTGGCCTGGCAAAACCAAAGCCGCTGGAGAAACCATCCCCATCCCAGGCTTGGGGATGCGCCTGTGCTGCGAGCTGTTGGGGTGCAGGGGCGCGCTGCTGGAGCCGCCGTGGTGTCCTCTCCCCCCATGGGCCCCTCTTCACCAGGTACAGCACCTTCTCCAGAGCAGAGGGTGAGCAGCAACAGCCAAGCGCGGAGCGTGACGCTCCTTTCCCGCTGGTGATTTCACAGGACCTTGGGCAAGATTGGACAGGAATCTCGTCTGGACTCCTGTGCAGGGCAAGATGTGTGAGGGGAATGGATGAGAGATTTCAGGAGGGTGCGGGAGAGAAGCTGTGGGATGGTCTGGCATTTACATAGGTCTTTATCGTTAATACAGGCAATGTGCCAAACTGTGATATTTATTGCCATTAAATATAGCAATTCTGGATATTCTAACTACTCTTACTGATCTCTTGGAAAAAAGCGTGTGTTCCTGAAGCTGACCTGTGCTGTTCCACGTGTTCAGTAATTTTTAAGGCAGTGTATTCTCCTGTTTTCCCCTTTCCCTTTTCCTAAGGGGCATCCTAGCCCTCTCCACCCTGCAGCTCGCAGGGGACGCAGCCTAGCGCTGTGCCCTGATGAGACAAGCCAGCTTTTAAACCTGAGTCTTACTTGTCAAACTCGGGAGAAATCCCCTGTAATTTATACTGTTCTGCTCTAAAACGTGCCCGGTACCCCTTAGGCATCTTCCTAACCCACGGCTCGCTTGGCACTCTCTTCATTTCCATGTCCAAATATGTCTCTGAAAAACATTCCCTTTCACCTTCACCGTGAGGTTAATTCCCCCATCCCCTCCCTTCTGTTCTTCGGGTTTTTGTCTTCCCCAGATCTCCCTGTTTTCCGGCTTGATCCGGCCGGCGCGGCGGGAACCCCCTCCGGGAAGGGGTTAAAGGCGATCCTCCCCCGAGG
>NW_010272365.1:0-4346 GCF_000690775.1 Eurypyga helias
AGAGCAGCTTTGTGGTATTTTTGCTAACCAGAGTCAAACCACGACAGCCATTCCTTCAGGTCAAGGGACTGGAACAGTGACCTTAGGTGACACAGTGGGAGGAATTAACTTTGGAAGCAAAATACCAAGAAATGGGGTGAACTTCATATACCCTGAGATTTTCAGGTTATGTTGGGATGCCTTTCTGGTAGGTATGGTTTATCCAGACAAAATATCAAACACCAGTTATTAGGCTTATTCAAGAGTAATTGAGGGAGATGTAATGGCCTGTGATGTATGTGAGGTCAAACTAGATAATTCAACGGTCATTTATGACCTTAACCATCTTCCCTGTTCTACTGTTTGAATGTGTGTAAGCAAATAGTAACTAGGCTTCTGTAACCCTATACTGGGCAGTTTTAGAAGAGAATTATTCTGCTAAGGTCGAAGTTGGTCCCAAAGCAATTTTAAAGCTTTAGAAGCTGTTACCTAATCACTTTTCTCTGATTTTAAAGTTACTCTGTTTTTTATATCATTTTTCTCAGGTGCTTTTGGACTTGATAGGGGATATTTGGGAAAGTCCCTGAAAGGTGAGATTATTTTGTGATACAAAAATTCAGCCTAGTGATCCAGGTAAAGACGTATGCTGCCTCTGATGAAGGGCTTTAAAAGAGAGTCAATTCTTCCAAGTAGCATGTTCAGTCTAGGAGTGCATGACAGGTGTTCATCACATTCACTGCAGGCCTTTGAAAAGGATATCAAAATATGAATACATAGAGAGGATGGAAAAGCTTCAGAAGTTCAGGGCAGTGATGATATTTTAATCTTTGGAATTATCAAGTTTTCTCATAGGATTTTATACTGTATCATACTGGTGTGGGTCACTATTTTTGTTATGCCAAGGGTGAGTAGGATGTCTAGATATCCAAACAGTGAAAAATGTGTAGCTAAGTCCACATGAATAATGAGTTAAATATGTAGATAAAATACAGCTGGTTTGTCACAGGACAATTAAGCTGAAGGAGTGATTTATTATACCTGACATTTCCTGGCTTTGGAGGATTAGGGGAAGGCCAGTTTAAAATAACTTAAAGGAGTCACGAAGTTATGAGCACCTATTCAATGACAGATTCACCAAGATTTGTCTCAAGCTGGATATTCAGTCGGGAAAAAGCTGAGAAATTCTCAGCTCTAAAGCGTAAATAACATGGCATGTCACAAAACATCACAGAGAACAAAGTAACATGGACACCACAGAATCTTTTCCCAGCATATGAAAATACCTCTTCTGTTAAACTACACTTACCTGTCCTTCAGTTAAATCCTGACATGACAAGTCACCCTATGTTTCCTTTTCAGTTCTGCTATGTGCACCTTATAGAAGCTTATAAGAAGCTGCTTACTCTTGGTGTGGCTGCATACTCAAACTTTGCACAAAACAAGACATCCCTAGAAGTCACTTTCCCAAATGCCCAGACATTGCTATTGGGAACAGTCCCAGATTGCTTATTTTAATAGTGTCCTGAGTTCAGCATTTAGAAAAGCAAAAAGTATTCTGATGTACCTATTACAAACTGATGCTACACATTATCTGTATTTAATGCTAGTTACGATTTTAACAAGAATTGCTTAGACTTTGCAACAGGAATTTGCTGATGGCAAGATCAACCCCATAAAAGAGCATAGCAGTAGAGGTGCTTTCATTAATTGTTGTATAACAATTTTGAAGTGTTACAACTGTTTTCCATTTAAATATTCATTTATAAGTGACTTTTTAGAACACAAAATTAAAGAATGCCCTGCTCAGTAGCAATGGCCGTAGTATGTAGTGTGCCTGAGCAATATGTTCTTCTTTTTGCAGATTTAGTGAAGAACTCAGACTACAATTTGAGTAATTGCTCATTAAGTAGTTCTGAGAACCCATACGCTACTATAAAAGACCCACCGACTCTTGTACCAAAAAGTTCAGAATGTGGGTATGTTGAAATGAAGTCACCAGCACGGAGGGACTCCCCATATGCTGAGATCGCTGTCTCTGTTTCAGCCAATAAGAATGTTTATGAAGTTGGTGAGTATAAAATCTACTTCTAGATGTTTAAACTTAAAACAAAGACTGCAGGACTGCTGGTTTGCAATCAGTTCCATCAAAACACATTAGAAATCGTTGAAAAGAATGATGATATTCAGATTCTATTTTCTGCTCAAAATGTATAATAACAATCTCATTGTTTTAAGTAGTATAATTCACAAGACCAGAGTTTGAAATACCTTCAGCTCTGTTCTGTTATGTAGAGGTACCTCTGAATTTCCCTGCTTTGAAAGCCTTTGTTTAAACAATAGCATAAGATAAGCTTAGCATTTCATTGCAATATAATTCAACTCTAGATTAGGCTGTTACGTACTGAATTCAGCTGGAGTAAGTGAATGGGAAGGATAGAAAGATGAGTTTATTCCTTTTGATCAAAAAAACCCCCAGTTCTACCCACGGACATAGTGCCCATACCAGTGAAATACTGTCTAGTCTGCATTACTGCAGTTACAGAAAACTTAGGCATCTTGTGGAATGGTAGTTATCCTAGTGGTCTCTGGACTGGAATAAAGGATACTCTTTTCCTTTTCTCTCCCTGATTAGAGATTCCTCTGAAATCCACTAATATCCCCATTGTATTTCTAAGGATTTTTGTAAAATTTTGATTAAAAGCCCCAAATTTGGCGTTTTTTCCGTTTGTCTACACACTAAGAAGAGATCCTGGGCCACTTGCGTCTATCAGTAAATATACTCATGGCAGGGCCCTGCTGCAAGCTCAAGGTGTAACAGTGTAAAGTCAAAACACTTTAACATCAACCTTTATTTCTACACCTGCATTTCAGGACTCTGCATTACAAAGAACCTTCATCTGAAGCAGAAGGGAGAGGATATTTTGTAACACAAACTGAAAATAAGTACAATGTTTGCCTTTTCTTTGCCACTTCTTGTGTTGAATGTATGTGCTGTCTTTTATCACAGAACCTACGGTGAGTGTTGTCCAGGGAGCATTCAGTAACAGCGGATGTTTCAGCCAGGATCCTTACGATCTTCCGAAAAACAGCCATATTCCATGTCATTATGACTTGCTACCAGTTCGAGATAGCCCCACATCCTCTACGAAGGAGGTCAGCAGTGAATGACCCCAAAAGCTGACATGTAGCACAGTGAGACTCTCAAGGGGCAAAGTGGCATAGTTGTGCTCCTTCCTCTTCCTTTACCATCATAGTTGGTTCATAATCTGTCCAGCAGACAATTGTTATACATTAAACAGAATCTCAATGTGAGGTTTTTTGTTGTGTATACAAGTGACAGATGGACAAATGCCACACTCTGGGGATCCTGATAGTTCTTTTTTTCATGGCAGTAAATTGTATAGAAACAGATATGCAACACGTTTATACTGTAATATGTCTTTAAAAAATTAGTTTGTAGATCAGTTTTGATAACATCCCATTTCAGTGACTTTAAATGTAGATTTCATGATTGTCACATCTCAGAGTAGAAATACTCCCAGGACAGTGCAATTTACCAAATACTACTTTATACAGGTGATCTGATTCACTAGAAACTGTCTTGCCAAAATTTACCTTCCATTGTGATCTTTAGTCGAGACTTATTAAGAAACAAGATCTAATGGGGATAAGTAAGCACAATATTGCAGTTGTTTGGGGAATCTATCATCAAGCTTTTTCGTCCATTACTGGTGGTGGGCTTACCTTGCTTGAATAGCTTTGGAGAGAAAAGCATTGCATACATCTATTGTGTATGATGTCTCAAGATCTTTTGGTACTTGGAACCAGCACCAGTCTTCAACAAATCTTTCTCTACCGTTCAATTCTATATGTTGCAGTTTTGACTACTATTTCTGCCATAAACAACTAATAATCCAGAACATATCAGTTTGTTTTTATCACCATGGACTGATTACATAAGGAGTGGGCAAAGGTGATGACTGCTGTAAATCTTAACTGCAAGGAAAGGTTTATATTTTATGAACAGGTAGTAATAATGACTGTACTATAGAATAAAAATAGTAAAGTATTCTGATTTTTTTTCTTAGAAATAACTAAGTAATCTCTGTGCATACTTGCTAAAAAGGCACCTTTTCTTTTTTGTAGTTGATATAGGGAACCACATGCTTAAGCTGGTCTTTTGCATTGCTAATAATGTGACACTTGTGCCCCCAATTCTTTATTAACTTGTGTCTCCACTTTTTTGCTGTGTGTCCATGTTTCTAGTGATCTAGCTTGTAATTGCAAAAATATTCTACTGTGTGTTCATTTCTTTTGCATTTTTGCCAACTGGCCTTATTTTGTCTGGTTAAACGGACTTCTGGCAA
>NW_010272365.1:4377-7557 GCF_000690775.1 Eurypyga helias
GATTAAGGATTATGTCATACTGATGTCTGTCAGAGGTGGCTAGCCTAGACGTAAGAGTTTAACTTAATTAATAAACCGGGAAAAAAAAATCAAGGTGGTTTTGTTGAGCATAACAGAAAGAATGCAGCAGTAAAAAACAGTCCCTCTTTAAAGTTTAGCTTATTCTGGTGCCTGTATTGATGGAGATCATATTTCCAAAAGCGTTTTTTTCTCTCCCTCCAAAACAATCTGTTATGAACTGGACAATTCAGTGGAAATTTAATTTGCTAAGGTATCTATCCATTTTATCCTAAAAATAAAACAGCTGATACAGATGGGACATTTTTCAGTGGAAAGTTACCTTTAGAAAACTAAAAATGATGGGGCAGTATTACTTCCAGCTGCTGCTGGTCTCAGTGATGCTACCTGCTAACATGCTTGCAACATAACCCCAGCAGGCTTTTCCACCCTGCAGTAACTCTGCCGCCTCTTGTGAATAGCCTGTCCCCAAAGGTTGGTGTGTCCCTGAGGGATGGGAAAATGATACAGATGGTTGCCTTATATGGCATGTAACAGGAAGCATTAGTCTTCTTTCTGTGCTGGGGTCACGTTTTGTCACAGGAGACCTGTGATATACTATGACAATGTGAAGGGCAGTCGATAGGGCCATAGTTTGGTATATGTGCTCTCCAGTTTAGCACAGGGTGTGCCATGACCATCTTTATTTTTACATCTACACTGCAATACAGTCTGAGACGATGAATTGTGACAGCATTGATATATTCCTAAGAATATATCATAACCAGTTGCCTTTAGAATACTAAATGCAACAGAGGATCAACTGAATGAAAAGCTGAAAACTCTTTCGGAAAACAATTTTAAAAGAAACCCCAGAGCTGAAATGGAAATAAAATTCGGTTTTATTTGTTGTCACTGAAGTGGTGATAAATGAGAGATCTGCATCCAAAGTCATTGTGGCGGGTGTGCCCAAGCCTGAGAATGTGTATGTGTGAAGTGCCCTATAACATTCTTGGTTCTCACTGGCCTTAAGCACTGGTGCTTTTGCAATTCCCTGGGCATTTCTTATGTATCCTTGGAATAAATAATATGATTATCTTTGGATTTTGCAAGCAGAGAAATTAACTACAGGATTTCAAAAGCCAGATACTATTTAATTGCTCTGTAAGACAAAGTATTGATTGGGTTTGTGTGCATATAGATAACATGTAGGGCTACTGGTATATCCATGTGGTTGTACTGTGTGAAACAGACTTTAAAATAAAATATTTTTTTCTCTGAAGCCATGAAGAGCAAATGCTGTATTCAGCAATTGTGAGCTCAGAAAAAATTATTTTCTTACTCTGTGTAAAATTTGGAGACCACTAGATAAATTAATCTTCATAATATAAACTGTTCTTTTTTATATGAAAAAGTGAAGGGCTCAATAAATTATGTTTGCTTGAAAATTTCCAGTATGTCACATATCCTCAAGTGATATATTCAGCCAAATATTTATGAAAACAGACGAGTTTCTGATAATTTTGCCTATTGTGTATGTTCTAAATATACACACTACCAAAGTCTACCTTTCTTTATGTGGGTAAAACCCTTGCTGTACGGTCAGCATAAGCAAAGTCTGCATATATCTGAGCCAGATTGGCATACACATGTGGTCAAGTAAATGACTTCTGAATTTACTTCACTTATCATTGGTAGACACTCAGAAAACAGATTGCCTGCATTCTTGATAAATGAGAGCCAGAGGAAAAAAGCTCAAGGCTTGCATTAGCAACCCTGCTGTCTCCTGTATGGCTAGGGAGGTGTGCTCTGGAGTACACTCTGCTGTCAATTTAAGAGACTCCCCACCTTAATCCTCATCACTGTCACACAGCCCTTTTTGTAGATCCCAGTATGCTCCTTAGAGAACTTAAATATTTCTGAACATGCGTACTATATTGTGGTAGGAACTTAGTAAGTTGATATAACAATTTTGGCAAACACCATCTACTCAGAGAATTGCTTTCACCACACACAGGAATGGAAAGAGAAGTATGTTCTTTATATGTTCACATTAAAAATAGTGAGAAACATAGCCTTGTAAATGGACATAGCTATTCCCTAGAAACTTACCAGTTCAATAAGGTGCAAAAAGCTTCACGAAATTAATAGCTGATTTTAAAGTAAGTAGTGAGTATAAACTTTAGGTTTTAAATAATGTAGGCTTATTATTTCTGGTAATTTAGAAGCATAGCGAACTTCAAAGCTTTTTACTATATCAAAGCTTTTAATCACAACACACTGTTACACATAACATTTGCCTTTATCTTGATCTACTCAGAGAACTTCCATTAATTTTAATTGGAGATTTAAGTGCAGATTACAGGGGAAAGAAAATTTCATTGTACTCATACTTCAAAAAAAAAGTCAAATTAATATTGAAGTTATAATAAAACAAAATCTAAAGTGAGGAATGTGTTATTTAAAATATATTGGATTTTCCAAGTACTGTGACTACAATTGAATTTTTCAGTACATGTGTCCAAATAATAATCCTTATACTAAAGTTCTAAAGTCCATACTGAAAAATACAGAGGTAATTTTGACAAAAATGCTTTATATTAAAGATTATATACATGTAATGGTTTAAATGACTGAAAACAAATGGGTGCATGGCTATTAATTACTGTACAGAATATCTTATTTGGTACACTCACACTAGTGCTACAGCACTGAACCTAGCTCTTCTATGTTCAGTTTTTAGTCCACAAGACCTCACTTTGACGATTTGAACTGTAATATATTTAAAAAAAAAAAACAACCTAACTGTCAAGTGTGCCTGGCTTTTTTTCTTAGCAGTAACAAAATGGTGTTTTGTTATGAAAATATATCTGTTCTCCAAAGATGACTGATGTTCGTCATTCTGCCATTCACTACCATTTATTTCACTTTACATACCTGTAGGCTAATGCAATAAAGTTTCTAATGAAAGATGGCAAATTCTTTGATTTTTTTCCTTTGTTTTTCATTTGCTCAGGATGGATCTTGAAATAGCATGGGAAATACAAAAAATATTATCCTTGCCCATGCTGAACCACCTAGTAAAGTACTTTATTTTTCCTTCGGCAGAAAGCGAGTAATTTGTGAGCTGCTTTGTAGAAAATGAAGGCTGATTTTGAACTGCTGAACTGTGATTACTGTCTG
>NW_010272365.1:7576-9183 GCF_000690775.1 Eurypyga helias
ATAAATAGGTTGATTCTTTAAAGCCTGTCTCTTGCATGTTTAAAGCTTGAACCTTGAGAAAGATGAGGAGCTGAATTGCCTCAAGTAAGGTGTTTCACCTTTTTAGTAGGATAATAGCCTTGGATTAACCATTAAAAAGCCAGTAGCCAAAGTACAAGCATGGCATAAAAAGGGATAACATATTGTAATTTCTGTTTTTTAACACTGACAGGGCCATAAGATGAACCTAAACCACTGGCTACATATAGATGGTGTGGGAAATTTCTCTTTAACAGTTTTATCAAGGATAAGAGATTTGGCATTAAGAACTAATCATAGAAACAGAATGGTTGTATCAGAAGGAAAGATAGGAGAAAACCCATGAGAGGGAAGCAAGTTCTACCTGTGACCCTCGTGGGAGGAAGCAGGAGAGCCCAGAGGGCTGGCCAGCAGTGCTGGGGTGTGGGGATAGCCAGTGGGACTTTGTCTGGAGCATCCCAGGGGGCACGATGTGTTACCGAGTGAACCCTCTTGCCATATATGCCTGGAGACATCTGCCCTGGCCAGAGCAACTTGATGGCATCACTTGCTGCTTATATTCGGGCGCCAAGTCTCACCCAGCTGGCTTGTTCTGCCTCTCCAGCTGAATGAGCTTGTGTGGTTTGGAGTGTTGAGACCTTTGGTGCTAGTGTTGTGCTTGAGGAGTTGTTTGTGTCCCTCCTGGTCCTCTTTGGGCTGGATGAAGATCTACTGGTCCAGCTGCTGGGGACCTCCCTCCAAAAGCACGCACTGACATTTGTGCACCAGCTTATTGATGTTGCTGTGCAATGGTGCAGTGGGGAGGGCTGTTGTCTGCTGGGCCTGGAGGACAGCCATGCTGCTGGGGGACAGGAGGGCAGCCCTTTGGCTGCCCCCAACCCCACTGCCTCCCAAGCAGGGTGTCCCACACCTGGCCTGGCCCCCTCCAACAGCCCTAAAGTAACCAATGTGGACAACCACCAGAGCACCTCAGCAGCCACCCTTCCTGCATGGGAGTCCTGGCAGCCCTCCTTCTGCCCTAATTCCTATCCCTGAAGAGCAAGAAGGGCCCCAGGAGGAGCCCCAGTAGGCTGCAGCATGTCCACCTGCTTCCAGCCAGGGCAGGGAATGCTCTCCTTGGGAGCCGTGGTGATCTCAGAAGAGGAGGACTGGCAGCCCAGAGGCCTCTTGTTCAGCCAAGAAGAGGCCAACCTGTCAGCAGCACTAGCAGAATGCCCCAGGCGCTGCCGAGGGCAGGACTAGGTCAACAGCTGGGACATGTACCAACCCTCAAGGGCTCCTGACCCTCTAAGTCTAATTATCAGGCAGTAAAAGAAAATAAAGGCCTGAAAACTGCAGAAAAATCCTTGGTGTGTAATGTGACTGTGTGTGACTGTGCCTCAACAGTGCAGGTGACATTGCTATCCCCACCTGTGCTGCTTTCTCATGCTTTTCCTGAGCTTATGCCCACCATTTCCTCTTGTCCTTAGCAGAGCGCCATAGGGCTTCTTGCTTTTGTCTTGCAGAGCCTTGTTACCCTGCTTTGACTGTCATGTGGCTGACCTGTGTACTAGGAGTGCAGCGGGTCATAGAAGCACAGAATGGTTTGG
>NW_010272366.1:0-2067 GCF_000690775.1 Eurypyga helias
CAGTGGTGACACGGCCCGGGAAGGTATTCGGGGGGGAGCGGAGCCGGTGCCCAGGGCGCGGGCAGCGAGGGACGGGCAGATGAGCGAGAGCGGCGCTGGGGAACGGACGGGGCATTTTTCACATAGCCAGCATTCCTAGGGGCGGCCGCCGCTGCAGAAGTCCCTTCTCTGGGTTAATAAAAACACAGAAAAGGGAGGAAAAAATGAATCGAGCTTATTTAGCCACCGCAGCAGTGCAACACTTCACTCGCCCCGCAGCCCCGGGTGCTGTTCCGAGACGCTGGGTGGGCTCCTACTGCATTTCTGACGGTAAAAAAGGTTTAGCACCCTGCTCTCCCCACGCCAGCACGTTTGCTTCTGTCAAAGCAGCTTATGCCGTGCTCGTACAGTTTAAAGTGACCTGCTGATAAGCTTCATCTCCAAATACCCAAAACAGAGCCGAAAGCGAGAGGAAAACTGGAAAACCACAACCTCCGCCGAGGCAAATTAACCCAAACTGGAACAACTGGCACCAGTACAGGAACCAACGTGATTTTCTGGCGGCCTGTTTTATCGCTTTCAGCAGTAAGGGACAGGCAACAGGAAATTCATAGCCCCGCGATAAGCTCGTTTACAGAGGGATTAGTGGAATTTTACCAGTTTTTGAAGCCATTTACACCAATACGCGAAGCGCCGTGCCGGCATCACTTGTCAAA
Organism: Eurypyga helias; assembly: GCF_000690775.1. Classification (NCBI taxonomy): domain Eukaryota; kingdom Metazoa; phylum Chordata; class Aves; order Eurypygiformes; family Eurypygidae; genus Eurypyga; species Eurypyga helias. The sequence continues at coordinate 696 of NW_010272366.1, forward strand.
CGTGGCGCTGTGCGTCGGCCGTGGCCCAGCAATGCTGCCGGGGAGCCGAAAACCTCCGGCCTGACCCGCGGGTGGTGTACATGGCTTGGCTGTTAACTCGGGGCTGCAGCACCCCCGCGGGCACGCTGCCGTGTCCCCGCGCGAGGGATGTAACGAGCTCGCGCGCAGACCCAGGACCCTAGAGCAGAGCGCGGCCCTGCAGACCTGGTGGGCATCCCCGCAGCGCCCTGCAGCGCCCGAGCAGGGGCAAAGACGACAGGAGAGACTCACCCAAGAGATGCAACCTGGCACCCTAACGCACAAAGCCCTGTCCTTAATCCCTGGCTAATTAACGTCATCCTTCACCAGCCGAAGCTACGAGGAACGGCAGTACAGATGGCATCCGTGCGCCGTTCATGCCACATGCTGCCAGCTTCGACACCTGATCCCATTCCCCCTCCTTCTTGCCCATCCCAGTAACGCTTAGTCCAGCATTTCTTGCTCAAGACCGACATGTGAATTTTGAAAATACAACCTGACTCTCTTTATTGTATTTTTCACATTAAACCCCGCCGTATCGAGGTCAGCAGTAATACACCCAAGCTACCCAAAAAACCCTGGACTTTAGGCCTGAATTTAAAACTTGTTCAACCCTCAGCCAGGTGAGAGCTTGGCACTGAACAAGATGAGGACCACGAAATGGTTTGGGTTGAAGGGACATCAAAGCCCCCCCAGCCCCACCCCCTGCCATGGGCAGGGACACCTTCCATAGCCCAGGGTGCTCCAAGCCTCATCCAGCCTGGCCTTGGACACTCCCAGGGATGGGGCATCCACAGCTTCTCTGGGAACCTGTACCAGTGCTCCCACCCTCTGCGGGAAGAATTCCTTCCTGATGTCCCATCTCCATCTCCCTCTTTCCATTTAAACCCATCACCCCTTGTCCTGCCCTTGGGAAAAGCCCCCACCAGCGTGGCTGAGGATCATGTATTACACAACGTAGAAAGAAAACCCCAAAACCAGCCACCTCAACGTGGGTTTTATTTCTCCCAAAATCTCACCCCAAGCCCCTGTTGGCAGCGCCCAAGGCCATGGGGGAACTAGGGGGACGGGGCAGCCTCTGCCAGCAAACCAAGCTCCAGTTTCCAGAGGACTATTGTCAAGCTTCTGAAAGAAAAGGGGTGAAATCAAACAAAAATATTTGTCAAACGTAATGGGACTTTTTTTTTTTTTTTCCACCACCACTGGAGAATGTTTTTCAGGCACTGAGCCAGCACCACTTCAGAGAGCGAGAAAGCATGTGGTTTCTGCACAGCTCTGCACTGGAATATTGAACACACACACACGGCGCTTGGCGCAGGGAGGCAGCCAGGCAACCCTCGCTTTGATGCAGGAG
>NW_010272366.1:2111-2454 GCF_000690775.1 Eurypyga helias
CGGCATCGCCCTGCCCACGCAGCGAGCGCCGCGTACCGGGCTGCGGCAATGCCGCCGGCGCGGCGAGAGGAGGGGGAGGAAGACAAACACCCCCCCACCCCCTCTAAGACGTGGCTTTTCACTCCAGCAAAAGGACAGAGCTGAGTCAGACGCTCACTCACGGGCGGGTTTTTGGGAGGTGCGGAGGTAACGCGGCCAAGGCCGGAGCCATCCCGCGGCGGGTCGGGAGGAGGCCGGGCTGCTCCCCGTTCCGCTGCCCCGGAGCGACCGAGGATGTCCCTGCCAGACGGGGATGCCATCAATCTCACCTCCCTCGAGGATCCTTAGAAAGAGCTGGTCCTTA
>NW_010272367.1:0-17868 GCF_000690775.1 Eurypyga helias
GCCCGGTACCACCGCCTCTGCACCCACCTTTGCGCTGACCCTGCCCAGCTTCAGCCCCTTCTCCTTCCCCCTCCTTGCTCTCCGCATCCCCAAACATCCTCTCCTCACCCTCTCCCTCCTCATCCTTGCACCCCCATTTACAACTCCCAGCATCCACCTTCCCTCATCCCCTTGCGTCTCCCACACCGCTCCCGTGATGCTCCCAAGGGGGACCCCCCACGCTGTGTCAAAGCAGGTGTTCGCTGGGCTCCAGCGGCCCCCCCATCGGAGTGGCACCCCCGAGGAGAGACCGGCTTACCGACAGCTCCAGGCATCGGTAGGCCGGGCGTGAGGCGCAGAGGGTGCGTGCAGGTACGTGCATCTGCAGGAAAAGCGAGTGAGGTCCCCCGTTCCTGACGCTCTGCGGAGCTGGCGGCACCTCCCTTCCTCCCAGGGACACTCGCCGGGGCTCTGCGGCGTCTGGAGGCTGCTTGTGCCCTGTCACAGGGCCTGGGGTGCAACCGCCCCCCAAGTGCAAGCAGGTTCATCTGGTGGCTCACTCTGCCCCTGTGGGTCCTGGTTGGGGATGCGCTCGAGTTGCCTCGAGCAGTGGAGTGTGCCTGGAGATAAAAGAGACGATGGGAGATTGCAGAGGACTGGCAAACTCCGGAGTGGCTGGAGAAATGCTTAGGACAGCTGGAAGCAGCAGGATGCTGCATCTTGACTTAGGTCAAGCCATTGGCTATTTCAGTGATCTGAGTGATGTCTCTTTAGCCTGCACCATGCAAAGTTGCTCCTGGGTAGGTCTTTGGGGTGCAGAAGGGGATTAAACTCCCAGTGAGGCTTTGTGCCCTAGTCTGGTTGGCACACAACCACCCAGGTTGTGTGGGTTGGAGCAGGAACAGGTTTTGAATGGGGAGAAGCACGAGGCTTTGTGCGGGTTCAGCTAAAGAGTTGCTAGAGGGTTTGGTGGATGTTGGTTTCTCCAGGTCAGAATTGCTGCTGTGTTTATCCTTCCAGAGCCCCACATTATTTTGGTTTTGCAGGTAGTCATTTGCATGATTTTCTCAACACAGCCATGACTTTGAATCCATGGGTGTCCCCGCTCTGTGTGTCTAATCCTTTCCTTCTCCTCCTCAATCGTTTTCCCTGTGTGAGTAATAACGTGTCAACTGCTTCATTTCAGCGCTGGGGAGGCTGATGCTGATTGAATTCCCTGTTCAGTCTCCTCGGTGGGTCTGGAGGCTGATGGGTGCTGAAAGCTCTGCTTTGAGGTGGGAGCTGTCAGCATCTCTTTTTTTGGTCTCAGTGAACCTCTTACTTCTTCTAATCAGAAGAGATGGAGTATGCATGATAATGCCCTTTATGCTTAAATAAAAATGATCTTGCAATTAGCAGTAATTATCTCCGTTTGGGATATCACTGTAATATTTAAACAGGACATATGACCTGAGGGACGCTTTTCTGACGCTGAGGAGTTACCCTTGGTGTGGTTCTCTCCTGTGGCGAGTTTGGTTCTTGGCTGCCGTCAGTGGTGAATGAGCAGCAGCAGCGGGAGTAACCTTGGGTTCCTCTGATGTTGGCCTAGAACGTGGTGGCCATGGTTTCCTCGCCGAGTCCGGTGCTGCTCCCTTGGTAGACCTGCCACCACGTGCGTGGGGGTGGTCTGCCTTGGTGGCTGTTACCCTGTGGTCTGAGGACTCTCAAGGGGAGTCTCATGCTGTTGTGTTGGGCCAGAGGGAGGGAAAAACAGGCTGAAAGATTGCCAACTGACTTTATCTTTTCTCCCCCTAGTTCTCATATGGAGATTTGGAAAGGTTGCTAGTACTTGGGAAGCTTTTCCCTGTGAGAGCAGACGTCCTGAGGCATCCTTGTCCACGTGGCCCTCTTCCATCTAACTTCCCTTCCCTTTAAGAGGAGCAAAGCTCGGCTCACAAACGTAAATGTTTGCCTCCAGGATGGAGACAGCACCACCCACCCCTGTCCCTCCTGCTGCTGGTGCACCCCAAATTTACCTTCCTACTAGGCTGCCGTTGGAGCTGCCCAGGTTTTCTTGGGGTAAAATAATCTTTATGGAGCAAAAGAAGTTGAATGTGGGGGAAATACTCAACAATATAAAAGCCAAGACAAAAAGTACCCCCTGTAGAGAGGGGTTCCTTGTGGGAGGGTGATGACAGGAAGAGTTAGAAATGTCTCGCCTCCTGTCTTTAGGGATGTGCTATGCCACTGTACTTTTTGCTGGTCTAGATTAAGCAAAATGATTGTGCTCCAAGCACTCTATCTAATTGTAGTTTATTATCAGCTTTCTATTTCAACATTTCTGAAGTGTAAACTACAACCAGAGCTTATTAAGCAGCAGATAAAAATGCTGAACGTATTTGAATTTTACCTGTACTAATCTAATAATATATTTATGAAATTATATTTGATCAGCTGGTTGAAGACCACAAAAGAGTATTAATCAAATAAATTATTTTACAAATATGGATGAGATTAAACAAATGATCTATTTGCCAACTGCTGTTCAACTGCTCTGCCATGGCATGTTCCTCTTATCTTTCCCTTCCAGTCTTCATTCCACTTTTTCATGGTTTATCTTTTCCTGAGAGGTCCTCAGGATCCATTTCATTTAACTTTTCCTTTTCTTGTATTGTTCTTTATTTCTTTTGTGTCATGGTTTTCCTTTCATTCTTTCTTCTGCCTCTTTCTTCAACCTCTCTTTCCATGCTTTTTGAGGTTAAGTTAGCCAATTTTCCTCTCTTTCTCCACCTTCCTTTATTCAACACTTCATAGGTACCTCAACTAAACCTGGTGTGCGTTTAAACACATAAAAACGTAAAACTAAACTCAAACTGTGTGTGAGTATGAAGATGTTTGCTCAGTTGCAATCCTCTGCCTCTCCCTGAGTTTTCTGGCTGTTGCGAGAAGGCTGTTCCTGCAATTCTGGAGGCTTTCCCAGCTCTCATTTTTGCTTGTGCTCTCCTTATGCCTGTTTTTTAAGGTGAATTTGACTTTGTATCCTAAGAAAACAGGCTAGGATCAAATAGCAGACCTTGTGTTGTTCTGTTCACTGGTTGTGTATCTCTCTGCAACCTGCTTCCATCTGCTGCCTGACCAAACCCAGCCTCCCCGCCGGGCAGTCCTACTTTCCTCCTGGCATCGTCCTTCCTCCCCTCTGGGGTTATGCCCAGGAGGTATCTTTCAGTAGGGCAAAAGCTATGAGTGCCCTGAAAGTTTTGTGGTTTATCTATTACCTGCGGAGTCTGTATGAGTGTCAGGTTGATGTGGGTAAGTAGCAAGAGGCAAACGGGTTATTGTGCGTGACTGGGCAATCACAATATTTAACTTTAAAGTCTCTTAAAAATGAAAGTGCTGTTATGGAGAAGACTTGGTTTTGGTTTTTTTTTCCCCTGGATGAAATCTACTGGGGGGGCGGGGATATATTCTTGAGAACAATGAAAGGAATAGATAACTTTGTCTTTCAGTGGAGGAAATTTGCTTTGCCTTGACAGTAAAGCTCAGGCGGTCCAGAGCAGTGCAATGGGAGCGCTCAGAGTGCGTGATTCGCCTCTGCTGATGGTTGCAGTGATGTTGCTGCAGTGAATGAGCTAAGCCGTGTATGTCATAGCTGTCTGCTTCAAGTACTGGGAATTATGTGATGATGCCCTCTCGTACCCGTAAGGAAAGATCTCTGCTGTACTGACGTGAACAGCTACACCGCTTTTCTCTGTCACGTGCAATGTTTTGGAGAACACTCGGGTGCACTGACACGGCGAGCAGTTCAGGTGGCATGTTGTTACGAAGCCAAATTGATCGGGGAGGATGGGGCCAAGAGGAATATTCTTTGGCAGTTAATTATTTACTGCAGAGAGAGAGAGAAGCTGGTGATGTTTGATTTATAATTACAGATATCCAGAGGAAAATGCTTCAAGATGATACAGTTTTTTCTGTGTTGCCGTGTATTCCTTGGTCTCTATAATGTGAGACCATGACTGTTTAATGACCAGTTCAGTAAAAGCAAAACTTTATCAACTTCTCTCTGCTGGAATATGGTTTTACAGGTTGCTGTGTCATGCAAAATAGCCCGAATGCCTACAGAGGGAATAGTCTTTCCATGCTCCTTGTCTTAATGCACGACCTGTCCGTGGTGTCCATCTGATGGTAATGTGGGCTTTTGGAACAGCTCATCTTTCTGCTGAAAGGTGACTTTGTGGTTAAAGTGCAGGACTGTGAACCTCGGAGTCCTGACCCCTTCTACTCTGGTGGTGGCTGAGCTGGTTGTCTTATCTCACCTGGCTCTCTTCTTCGAGAGTGATACCACCCCAGCAGATACCCAGCCTATCTGCTAAACGGGTGGGATGTCCTGGGTGAGGGGCACTCTGATAATGCAGAGGCAGCAGCAGGCCACCTACTTGCATAATACAGTGCTGTGGGCCAAACTATTTTTGCTTTTGCATAGCTAAACCCATTACAGATCAGGCTGTTGATATGCAAGTTGAATCCAAGAGCTGGTGGAGCTGAGTTTAGATGTGTGTGTGTGGGAGCTATAACTTGACGAATACAAAAAAGAGACATTGCTGCAATGTCTCTGGGAGGATGCCTGTATGTCTTCTGCTTGTTTAGCTTCCTTAGGAGAACAGCAGACGTGAGGGAGAAGCTGTAAAATGAAGAGGAGGATGTTCTCTTTTAATAGGAGGAGGAGAGGAGCGAGATCTGAACAGCCAGGGAGTGGGAACAACACGAGGGATGCAGGTGTGCACAGCAGGGTCTGCTCCTGGCTGCTCTGTTCTCACAGGGTAAGGCTCCGCAGGAAGAGAAGCGAGATCGTCATTGGTGGAAAAGGCACTGCGGAGGCTGCCACTGTGCAAGGTGGAGCGTTGGCTATCCTACTGGTCCAGGCTGAATCAGCTGGCTGGCAGTGGATGTGGTCCTTGAGCGGATTGAGGTCCTTGAGCATGTCCAGAGAAGGGCCACAAAACTGGTGAAGGGTCTGGAGAATATGTCTGATGAGGAGCGACTGAGGGAACTGGGCTTGTTTAGCCTGGAGAAGAGGAGGCTGAGAGGAGACCTGATCACTGCCTACAACTCCCTGAATGAGGTTGTGGAGAAGTGGGTGTTGGTCTCTTCTCCCTAATGACAGATGATCGGACGAGGGGGAATGGACTCAAGCTGCGCCAGGGGAGGTTTAGATTGGATGTAAGGAAGAAGTGCTTCACCGAAAGGGTTATCGCGCACAGGAACAGGCTGCCCAGGGAGGTGGTGGAGTCACCATCCCTGGATGTGTTTAAGAGACGGGTGGATGAGGTTCTGAGAGATATGGTTTAGTGGCGGACAGATACGGTTGGACTGGATGATCTCTAAGGTCTTTTCCAACCTAGTGATTCTATGATTCTATGTGCGTGGGATCATCCACCCTGAGAAAAGTGGACCGGTGAAAAATCTTCAAAGGGGAGTCTAGCTAGCAAGTGTTTGCACCCCAGGCAAGTCGGGATCTTGCTTAGAGGCTTGCTGAGATGTGAGCTCCATTCATCCGTGGTTTGTTGGCTAACAGGTTGTGTCGTGTAGACTTGCTCCAGTATCAGTGTTGAGTCTGCTGTGATGCTCCACGCTGTCTTCAGCAGTTCTGTGGCTTGTATCCAGTGACGTTCAGCCAGATCCAAACAATGCGTATAGAATAAGCCTGAATGTATGAAATTATGGTCTGCAAATGATGCGTTTCATCCCTTGTCCTATCCCAGTTAGCCACTGCAGCAGCCAGGGCGGTTCTCCTGGTGCGGCACTAGCTCCTTTATTTCTGTAGTGGCTATAGCATCCATGTTCCTTCCCTACAGCTGGCTTTGGTGGAGCAGCAATGCGATGTCACGGAGCTTAGTGTTACGTGAGGGACTGGAATTCATCCTCTACATAAAGGAGAAGGCTGGGCTTGAGAAACCAGGCTTTGGTTGGTATGATAAATAGAGAAAACAGTAGTTGAGTATGATAAGTAAATAAAACATCACTGTTTCTTGGAGGTAAATAAGGGACAGACCCCACCTTATATGCATGCTAATCCTGTAAGTTTTCCTTTGTCTTCTCTTGGATCTGTGTCTGCTGATGAAATGGTTCATTTTGGGTCCTGCTATGAACAGCACTACTCTGTAGCTCACAGACCCAGCAAACGCTGGTGAAATGAGGTGGTACCTCCTGCCTGTGTGTGCACACACCCTCCGTGCCTCCTTGGCTTGTGTGCGGAGGCTGAATATATAACCTTATAGTATAACCTTGGTCATGCAAGGCTTCTCCCAGTCTTGTTTCCCCTGGCCTTTTCCCGATTTGCATGATACTATACGAGGCCAGCCAGCTTTTTCTGGAGAGGTTGTCCCATTTGCCATGCAGGCAGCCTTAGGCAAGTGGTCTGCTCCCTGACCTGCTTCGACAGGTCAGTGCTGGCTTTTTGCTCCGCTGGTGTGGGCAGGAGTATGAGGATAAGTGCTGAGGGGCTAGGTGGGGGGGCACATTGCAGTGTTGGTGGTGTGACCTCCCATCTGGCAGTCAGTGTAGCTGCTGATGGATGAGGAAGTACGCACAAAGCCCTGCTCGGCTTACTGCCTCGTCTTCTGCGGGCTGTGACTTGTACTCAAGTCTGTGAGAGTTGTATCTGCTCTGTCTACTCCTAGGAGTACAGATGTATGTCCTCCATACTGCTGTACTCAGTTGCAGGTCACAATTCTGTGGCTATTCTGGTGGCCTCCATGAATTCCCAAACATCAAGGTATTCATTCTCAAAACATGCATGTGCTGGAAGGAAATGACCTCCGTGACCATGGTGAAGGTGGGAGACAGAGTCTTGAGAGAATCAAAGACAGATCTGGAAAAGTGCTTCTGCTCCTGCTTTTCTGCAGAAGGAAGGAGACTACGTGCTGGTGTAGCTCGTAGTCACAGGGGTTTGTGCACTGAGTCTGTGGCATAGCAGGGAGGTAGATGGATGAGGATGGAGATCTTTTGGCTGATCCCTGTGCAAGAGCCATCCAGTACAGCTGGTACAGCTGTACCATGATTCCTTGTGCAGAAGGGACAGAAACTACAGTATTCACCCCAGAAAGCCACCAAAACCAACATCAGGAGATACTTCTGAGCATAGCTGGCAAAGTTGACACAGACATGTTGTCCAGTGCTAGATCAATTCTGTGTTCCCATCTCTGCAATATATACGGTATTGAAGTGGCTGAAGACATCAGGTACCTAATTAGAGATGTTTTCAAGTGTGAAAAGCATTGTCTTCTGAAATTACTGTCCCTTTATATATCTCACTTGTTCATTCGGAGACCAGAGTCATTCCACAAACTGGCAACGTTGACCAAGACTCAAGGAAAGCAAGAAGACAGAGCTGTAGACTGTGCAGGGATGTAGAGCACAGCCTGGGTTCAGTGTGCAAATGATGATCTTCAGGGGGCCGTTGAGCAGAAGCAGTGATAGAGACCATCAGTTGTCATGGGACTGGAAGGTCCACCAGTTGGCTGCCTTATAAAGATGTTGCTTTTGCCCTGATGACCATGCTGACTTGTGATAGGTGGCTCACAAGTACTTTAAACCACTGGTAGTGGTTATGTAGAGCTGCAGCAAAGTGCTTTTTGTGGGCTTCCCACTGCATACGTCGGCCTCTGAGAGATCAGTTTGCTACCACCCGCACCACAGGATCTTAGGACTGATCCTAGGTGGGGTGTCGCCATAAGCCCCCCTCAGCCCTCCTGCCATGAGCTATAGGGCATGTCAGCAGCCCTTCGCTGTGGGTCTAAGGCAGTGCCTCAGTGGGGTGAGCGCGGTTCTCTCCCTGTTTTGTAGCAGGCACAAGGAGGATACAAATAGGAGGAAAGTGGCCCTTCTTGTCTGATGGCGGCAACTACGGTCGTAGTTTTATTCCTGAGATAATTTCCTATCTGCCATCCCAGGCACCCTGCAAGGGGGGAAGCTCGGTCTTTCAGACCCTGAATAACATTTGCTTAATAACTAGTCATCTGATTATCAGGGGTGAGATGAGATGTCCTCTGTTCCACATTCCTTTCACGATAAACATATTAATCTGTATGGGTAAGAAACAAGACTTCCTCCACATCAGTTTGCACCTTTGCCGTTCCTCATCTTCTGCTGGGTGTGCTGCTTCTGTGGGACTCTTCTTCCAACCCGTGAAGGGTCCAGGCCTGGCTGCTCCTCATATCTGCTAGAAAGTGAAAAACTGCGCTTCAAGGGCCAAGTTCTGGCCGTGGAAAGTGAGTGAATCCATGAGCTTCTCTTTGTTCTTGCTCCTTCACAGCGTTTTGCTGGTAGGTGTGATCGTTCTTACTGCTTTGGGTAATATGTCCCTATGCGAAGTATCTGCCAGTGCTTGTAGCCAGGGCTGACAATGAGCAGGGAAAGGAGAGGTGTTGTTACGACCTTTTGTTTTACAGCTGGGGAACTGAGGAATGGAAATCCATGTTAACAGGAAAAACTTGGAGGAGAGTTGAGAACATAAGTTGTTGCCCTAGTCTGGTGTGTTGACTGCAAGATCAGCTTCCCCCTTCCTTCGGTAACTGATGAGTGTCAAAAGATTCACCATCCAACTGTTGACAAGTTGATAATTTGATTTTCTGCTGAGTGAAATGCTTTCACATCACAGTGAACCCTGAGAAGGTGGAATTTTGTTTCCTTTTATTTCAGGCAAGGTTGTCTTGTCTGTTGTTTTAATATTTTCGGTGTCTGGTCTTACAGGTGATGTGAGTGGAAGGCTGGAATAGCAATCCTTCCTGTGTAAGTCGTCCAGGCTGTTAAGTGGGGCTCATGTCTTCAAAAATGGAGAGATATCCTGTGATAAAACTGAGTGTCTTGGCTTGTTGTGGGTTAGAAAACAAAGTAAGAAAATTCTGACAGTTGAAAAGTGATGTTGTAGCCCTCTAGATGGGAATAGATTTAAAAAACAGAGGGCTTTAGAATCTTGATTTGTGTTGGTGGTAGATGATTGCAAAATGAACCATCTCTCTTGTGGTCACCAGCACCAAGGCACTTTTCATGGAAAGATATAAAAACCAAGATGCAGTTAATTGACCAAGTCTTTGAGGATAAAAAAAACCCAGCCTCCCAGGAGAAGGGGAAAAAAAAATAAATTTCGTTAAGAAGCAAAAAAAACCCTTTGCTTTTTCTCAAAGCGGTTTCCGAGGCACCTAATCTAATCTTTCCAAAACAATTCTCTGGCAACCAGGGCTCAGATATTTTAAAAAACAGTGTAGAAAGGAATGTATTGTGACAGTTTAATTTGTTGCTGAAATACGGTCACCTCTGAGGTAATTCAAAGCAACTGTGGAGCGGGTGATAAACCCATTCAGGATGGGAGGTGAGTAAAGGGAGGCCGCTCAGATGAAACCGCTGATGGAAGATGCCTGTGCAGAAGTACAATTCCTGGAGTTTAGGTTCATTTTCTGCCTCCCTTGGCTCCAGTGGAGCTGTAGCCTGGGTGCTGCAATACATCTTCTGAACAGGGCAGTTGTTGCTGAGTTCTTGCTATGTCAACAGGGGAGGTGGTGGTGTTGTGTCTCCCAGGAAGGTGTTATGGAAGACCCTGTGGTACTGGCCAGCTTTAGAGGTGAAGTGAATGCTGAAGAAAAGATGAAGGATTACAGCACGTAAGGGACAGGTCTCTGAACCTTCTAGTCCCTGGCTGGGGGCTTTAGGCCCAGGCCTGCTAGCTCCTAGATCTTGTAGTCACTACTCCATGGGTGCACCGTGAGCTGTGTGAAGCTGGTCTGCCATCTTAAACCATTTTAAAGAGAAAACAAGGCACTTGCAGGATGCTCTTGAGAGGGCGAAGGAAACCTTGCCTGAGTTTTAGAGGGAGGCATAGAATTTGAAAAGAAAGAGGTATGGATTTGCTTCTGTAGCTCCGTTTGGGATTCTCAAGAAGACCATTGTCTGAAGTGTGCTCCTTGTGAGGAGGTGGGAAGCTGAGTGCCTGGCAGAAGGCTGGGCTTTGTCAGAGCGTGCTAGTAAGTACATGTTTTTCGCAAGCCCTGCAGTTGCATTGCAACAGGGTTATGAGGTCTTGTTCAAATTCTGCCGAAGTTGGTTGAACTACGTTGACTGCAGTGACCATGAGCTGGCAGACAGGACAGCATCTCTTGGGTTGTTTTTCATCTCCTTTATTTCAAAGTCTGCATCTAGAATGAGCTCCTTCAATTCATGGCTTACAGCAACTTCAGAATAAATTCCAGGGGAGGACAGAAAGATTAAAAAAACCAACAACAACAACAAAACCCCCAAAAAACCCCAACAAAACCAAAAAAACAAACCCCAAACAAAAAAAACCCCATAAAACAGCAAAAAACACCACCAGTAAAACAGATAAAAGTAATCGAACAGCTTGTGCTATGGATCTGGGATGTGACTGGCAGCAGATGCGTGGAGGTGGACAACCACCAGTCACACTTTCTCAGCGTGGCTTGCTCTGCAGGGACAATGGGAGCAAGTACTGCTTGGGATTGGGATGCAGAGAGATAACATGTAAAATCTGAGGCAGGAGCCTGCAAATTCTGTGACAGTTGTACACTGGGGTGGAAGGAAAATCTCTGCCATCAATACCTCACCCTTTCAGGGAGCTAATTTGAACTTCTTGTTTTCTTCTGAACCCTTCAGGTCAGCCACACTGTGGGTTGTATGTCGTGCAGTCTCTCCCATGCTTTCTTTTTTCCCCACCTGTTTGATTTGAGGGCCCTTTGTAACAAGTTATTCCTCATTCATCCCATTGTCAGGGAAGTTATTCTGCCCACAGTCCCTGTCTGAGCTTAATTTTCTTATTTTCTGTAGCACGAGGGCTGATGGCTTCACAAATCTTAGAATCCTCAATCTGTCCCCTGGCCAGCCTAGCAGCACGACAGCTCCATTTAATGTGTGCCGTCTGCTTTGGCTCCCTGCCCCTAGACTCATTATTTTGCATTTGTCTGCATCAAGTTCCGGTGTTGCCTGTCCCAAAGGATCATATATCAAAAGTCATGAAAAAGCGAAGAATCGCTGAGGTTGGTCTGTAATTCCCAAGTCTCTCCACTAGAAGAAATGTGCACTTTGGGTTCTCTGTCTTTTCCTCTCTGCCCCAGCCCTGCGATGTGTATATGAGCATCCCTTCCTGCCTGTCCTGGAGCATCCCTTGATGGGGATGAAGTGAGCCTTGCAGGCTCTCTGGGCAGATGTTCTCACGGCACAAAGCGTCTGGTGCCTGGGACGTTTCCCTTTGTTTTCCTGCTGGCACAGAAGCAGGTCAAGACCTGCAGCTCTGGCTTCCCTTTAACCAACCTCCAAAATGACTTGTATCCACTTGGAATATTGTTATGGCAAAAATATTGTGCAATTTTCTTGGTGGTAGATACTTCAGGGCACAGGCCTCTCATCTAGTGTAGCGTTACCTTCGGGCCTTGGGGGCTGGAGGTGCTGTCATGTTAGGAGCAGTGTGAGATAGTCCCTCTTTGAAAAGCTTACAAGCCAAGTGCAAGATGAGGAACATCAGGGTGCAGTTAACTTGTCCAGATGTTGACATCTCACATCCCAGCTGCTTACCCTCAGCCCCCCTTAGACAGGCAGCAGAGCACTTTTGTCTCATCCTGATGCAGATGGGTATCTGAAACAGGTAGCGGTTGTGCCTGTCTCTTCTCATGGATGATGAAGAGGCTCTGGATGAGCCTCATGGACTCTGGGCTCTCATGGAGACATGTGTTGTAGGCAAGATGAATCCCACCTTGACTAGTGACATTGAGCAGGTTGTGGTAACAGAAGAAGAGAGCAAGGCAGTGTTGAATGTAGTCTGTCCTTGTCCTAGCTGCATGCTGTCTCGTCTGGTAAACCTATGCCTCTTCTGCTCAAGAACCTACCCTTCGTTTTGGTTCCTTGCTGAGAGCTGGAGGGACGTCCTGCAGACAGCAGTGGGAGGGCAGAGATGAACATCTCCGAGGTGCTCCTAGCAAAGGTGCTAAGGCAGCTCCAAACCTCTCCCAGCTCTGGACCAAGGGGCATTTTAACCAAGTGAAGGCATGAAGTGTTGGTGGGAACAGGGCAGTTTTGTCCCTGTTTCATCCTTTCATACTGGGCATGTGCCTGAACAGCAGTCCTGTCCTATTACAGTGGGGAAAGACATGAGACCTCTAAATTTGGAGCTGAGACAAGGGCATGGGGACTTCAGATTGTGGATTAAGAGGTGATAGCAGCAGTAGCCCTGTGGTGCCTTTACGAAGGCTGCATATCTGGGTGTTCCAGGCTTGGTGGGTAAAACGCTTTCTGTTAGGAGAGAACGCTTTTTCCTAATGTTTGAGCCTGTTAAATACCATAACGGGGCTTTGGAGGTGATGAAGCCAGTTTCTGTAGTTTTGTATCCCAGTTGAGCACTTTGTATCCCAACTTCACAGTTGCTCTGAAGACCCTGGTGTGGTTCACAGTTGCTCTGCAGACCCTGGTGTGGTCCACAGGGAACAGGTTGGAGGGGACCCAGAGCCATTCTTGAAAGAACTGGAAAAACAAACCTGAGCTAAATGGAAGGAATAAAGCCTGGTAGCCTGGGGAGAATTTTCTTGACTGGCTGAGTTTTCCCCTTTGTTTGGGAGCACTTGTTCCATCATGCCTTTTGCTAGGGAAGAATTAGCTTAGTGGCAGAAATGTAATGCACCGAGTGTTTCAGGAGTGAAAAACCTGTCTGCAGCAAGAGCCTGCAGAGCTTGAACTCAGCCTTCAAGTCCCTGCTCTGGCAGATGGTTGCAAGCCTGCTTGGCAGGAGGGGGTGTTGTGCCCCGCGCTCTACCCTCCATCTCCCACCTGCGTAGTCAGCATCAAATCCTAGGACCCCGATGAAAACCAGAGTCAGTTTTGTACCCCACTTACTGTTTGTTACTGAGACTTGTGCTGTAATTCCCATCAGTTCAGATGCCCATACCATGGTCATTAGCTCTGGATAGTCTCTACAAGTCCACGGTGTGCACTACAGTTGCTTCAAACTTTGCAATAAGAGGGCATTTATTAGGGGAATAATTTCTGGCTGACACTCGGTGGGAAGCACACATACCATGCTGCAGAAAAAGGAAAAAAAAAACCCGTTATATTCCATTATGTGGTGTGTTTTCCTTACTTGACAATGCATCTGATCTCTCCCTGCTCTCTTCTGGCTACACGTGTCCATCACAAGAACTTGCACTTTGCAACTCGTGCTTCTGGGGGACAGGGAGAGAGAGCATGTGAAAACCTTTGGGAAGCTTTATTAATTCAGGAAGGAAGGATTATCAGGGCCTTGTCGATAAGACCCACAGCCTACATTTTGCTCTGATGCTTTCCTTGTTCTCCTTCCCCTCTGGACTTTGGTACAATAAATAGCATCCGTGTGTGAAGAGCATCCCAGCAGAGAGGCAGCTGGTACAGCACTGGGTCCTTGCAGCTTCTCGGCGTTTCTGCTGCTCGTAGCCTCTTGCCTGGTCAACAAGTGTATGTCAGCGGCACCCGACTGCGCCCACCCCTTTTGCCTTCTCACCCAAGGTAATTCCTTCTGTTACTCCTTTCACGTGGCAGAAACAAGTCAGAAAGGGAGGGATGTTACATTTGCAGACGATACCTGCAGTGCCTAGCTGTGCACTCTCGCTCATGTGCAAAACCCCGAGCCCGTTCTGCAGGAGCCGTAGTGCACTAGTGTGGGCTTTTTGCTGTGGTCAACCTGCTGCTGGTTGGGTTCGCTCCAGCAAAACGGTGCTTTTTACTTGTTCATTTTTGCCACCGACTATGCTTGCTGCCTTGTCAACAGTGGACGGTTCATAGGTCTCTGGGAGGTGTGCTGTGGCATCGCTCAGCTGTTTGCTCTCCTGGTTGAACAGGCATGTGTATGGGTGTTCGAAAGCTGGTGCGAGAAACCAGGATCCATCAGTCTCTTTCACGAAGGTTTTGGAACTATATGACCTTGCTAACTAATTTGCCTAATTGCCTAATAACATATGTGAATAACTAAATCTGGGCAGACAAGGCTATATGAACCCTTGGGCTATATGAAGCCTTAGGCATGGGAAATAGGGGATTAAGTTACATATTGTGTCCAGGAGAGCACTAACCTTGTTGAACCAAGATCTTCCTTAATTTTTGTCTTTAGGGTGAGAAGATGAATCCTGTTGCAGGGAGCGCCAGTTCCCTCCCATACTCTGCCAAAAGCTGCTTTAGTTTCTGATTCAACCCTGCACATGGTGTCTAGTGACTCCAGACTGCATATGAAGCTGCCTGGTATTATTTCCCCCGTGAAGGCTGAAGTGAGGGAGAGAAAATTAAAACAACTTGTCTTAGCCTGAGTCAGCATCACGGAGTTGCGAGTGTGCCTCTGTAGAGCCCAGCGAAAGGTCCTCACCTTATCCGGAGTGATATTTTGCTGGTTGCACAACTTGCACATCCCATAGATGCAAATGTTTTCCTGGCGTTGGCCCTGGTTGCCCAAGGAGGGTGTTTGTTCGGATTCTCATGCTTTGCAATTAACATAAGCTTCTGAACTCGGCGTGAGAGAAAGAAGGGGAAGTGGTGCTAGGTGGTTTTGTTTCCTTCTCCCTGTTGTTGTTCCTCACCAGCCGGCTACTTTGAAACGAGCACATTGTGGTTTTTTTCCTTAAGAAGCAACGTGTTTCTGCAAATTCAGCATTGGAGAGATGGTGGGAGCTTGTGGCTGCTGTGGGCAAGGCAGAGGCAATATGTAGTACTGCAGGTACCCAGCCTGTGAGCCTGGTCCGGTCAAAGTGGCTGCCAGCCCAGCCGGGCGGCACGGTCCTTCTTCCCTGGCGCGTTCCCACACTCTTGGTGCCGCGGCTGGGAGATGCTCGAGCTGCCGAGCTCCTTCGTATTGCCACCTGGATTGTGCAAGAGCAGCAAAGTTCACACCATGGGATATTGTAAAAGGAATCCCAACTTGGTGCCTTGCAAATAAACATCTTTTCTCCACCTCGTTCGGCTAAGGCAGCGTTATCTCGAGGACTGTGTGAGGTGCCCTTGTCGCAGCTGTGCCAGGCACGGACACAGCTCATGGAGATACTCACATTCTCCTGAGCTACTGGATGAAAATTGGCTCCTTTGAGGGTAAATTCCCTACATTTTAGTACAGGTTCAAAAAAAGATGTCTAGTTTAGACCTGGAGGGCACACTTCATCTTTACGTACAGCGTCAAAATTTTGAGTAAACTTCTTTCTGGTTCATCGTGTTTTCCTGAACTTGCCCATTTTTTTGTACTCTTCAAGAAAAGTGATTCCTTTGGTGCTGTAGGTAAAAGAAGCACTTGCTTAAAGTGGTGTGGAAGAGTTGTCGCCCCATAAAACTCACCCTGGGCCATCGTCTGTGTGTTTAACAGTGATCTTGGCTGATCAGATTGATGTCTTCTTCCATTGCAGTCATGAAGTCTCTTTTTTGAGAAGGGAAGGCCAGCTACATGAGTTTTTGTATCTGATCAGGGTTTTGACTGTTAGCTTAAGTCAGATTTCCTGTTTCAGTTGACCTAGTATGTCCTGAGTTTGAAAAATATGTGGAAATAAGGGCAAATGAAGCCTGTGGAATGGCAGCCACCACTTGGAACAGCTTTATGGTAGATCTCCATTTGGGTAAGAAACACGAACTTCACATAGTTTTCTTCAATGCAGGTCTTACACCCTGTCTGTGCTGTCTTAGGTGTGCAGGTGAAAGGCAAAAATCATTATATGAGGTGATAAAATATTTGTGATTTGTAAGGGTTTGAGCCCAGATCGTAGACTCTAATCAGCCTTTGATGGAGGGAATTAATTTAGAACGAGACAACCTTTACCCCAAGCTTTTAGGGGTGGGTTGTGAGGGTAAGTTGACAATACCAGTTTTCAGATGTCAGTGCTTTCCTTGCTGTTGGAGTATGAATTTTCCTCTTATGTAAATATTCCTTACAAAACACTGTATCATCTCTTTTTAAGTAGTGTTTCAGGTTAAAGTTGTCTGCTTTGACACGCAAGCTGGGGTTTTCCATGGAGTTGTGTGGTTTTTTTTTAAAAAAAGCTTTTTGCAAATGTTTGGGGTTTTTTTTTAATTTAATTTTTTTTTTTTTTGTTGAAGTTCCTGTGTGGGAACAATGAGGGCTGTGTAGGAACCGTACCCACTACACCACTCCATGGGCTTGAAGGTTCATTGTAGGGACACACATGGTCTTCAGGGAGTTGCTTTCTGAAAACAAGAGCATTTAAGGGGAAATCAAGCAGCAGTCTATTTCCAGGTAGGTGTGAATAACATCCAAGAGTGAGAAACTGCTGGGTGTGCTTTAGGAGCCCTGAAAAGCAGCACTGGTGAGCTCTGCTGCTGTCAGATGAACCAAGGAGGCTTTATCAGCACATCATCCCTTTCCAAAAGCTCACCAGTGGCTTGTCTCTCTGCCAGGCTCCTGCAAAAGCAGGTGACCACGTTTGAGGTGTCACAATACTGGCAAGACTAAAAATTCAAGAGCTCAAACTTAATCTCTGAATTTACTCTTCTAAGGAAGAATTTTGTCCTACCGAGGATTTGAGGAGAAATGGACCCATAGAGCCCCTGACTGCAGATACTTTGGTGATTCTCTGCTCCCTTGACAAACAAAACACAACACACAAAAAAATCTGAAAGAGCTGCTTGTTCCAAAGTGAAGACTCTCTGTAGTTGTTCCTAGTGACTGTTTCCTTGGGGAGATCATTTCCATATCTTATGAGTAATTCCTGAGTCCAACTCAAAACTCACAAGACAGATCGTGTCGTGACAAGAGCTAGGGAGTTTGCATCATCTGATTAGGCTGGATCATCTTCTACAGTGCCGTTTCATGTCACCTGTCCGTCATCCTGCTTGCGCTTTGCAAACCACTGGGAGTGTGGGGGGGCAGAGAAAAAAAGCCCCAAATAGGCTTGTGACATTCAGCATTACTCTAGTAAACACTCTTGCAGACTTGAATGGTCAGAAAAGGCACCAAATACAGATTTTGTGGATGTGGGTGACCAGTGCTGAACACAGTGATAACTGATAGAGGAAAAGGTAGGACCGGCTTGCTGGGAGCTGATGGCGAGGGGCGATTGCATGAAATCCTCCCAGCAGCCAGGCATTTGCAGAGTGATGTAGGGGTGCTACGTTTTGCCCTTAAGGTGATCCTTTGAGATCAGATCTCGGTTTTGGGACTCAGCGTTTGGTTCTGACCCCTCAGCTTGGGCTGTCGTCTCTCTTCTTTTGGGAAACTTAAAAAAAAATCTTACACCTTGTTCATACTCCACACACACAGGTCTCAGGGCTGTCAGGAGAAGTCTGCTTTGAAGTTTGCCTTTGGTGGTTATGGGTTTTTTTTTTTTTTCAGGCCAAATACAAAACTGTTTGCATGAGCCTTATAAAGTCCAAGAATAAATCCAATGAATGCTGCTGTGTTTCTTGTTTAAACACGTCTGCAGTGTGTGCTTCCCCAGCATTGCAGAGGTGTGCTTGGCCAGCAGGATCGAAGTCTGAAAGGCTAGTGGGAGATGGCTGGACACTGGGAAAGAAAATGGGAAGCTGTATATAGAAGGGTGGTAAAAAGTGAATTGCTGCAAGGTGTTAGGAAAGTTGGTGGCTTCAGAAGATCAAGATTTGAGTGTTGTATGATCAGCAGGAGCAACCAAAGTTAAAAAGAAAGGAATTCTCCAAAGTGGAAACTTTGGTGTATGAGCCCCCTTTTTTGTTTGCAGATCATCTGGCAGGATGAGAACTTGCTCTGGCACCAAAGATGGTTTCCACTACAAAAGAGTAAAGGAAAACTGTGGGGGATTCTCCTGTAGCCCAAAATATCTTTTATGTATGCCTGGTTGTTGCTTACACTGTCCTAATGAAGTTACATTACAGTAATTACAGTCCATTACAGTTCAAAGTTCACAACTCCCTTTTTTTTAT
>NW_010272368.1:0-6072 GCF_000690775.1 Eurypyga helias
TGTCTAATATGTATTTATAAATTTTAATAGATATATTAAAATATTTTTATAGATAGTAAAAGACATTATTTTGTTTGGCGTTTCCAGGGTTTTAATGTTTTGGTGTGACCTAAACTTTCTTGTTCATGTATTTGATAATACACCAATACTTACAGCATCTGCTCTGGTTACCTCCTTGTTCCATTCTGACTCAGCTTGCCTCCAGGAGGCAGCATGAGACGTATAGGAAAAAAATTTGGTTAAAAATCTGAAGTTATCCCCTGTTTATAATTGCCGGTTTATTCCCACAGATGTAGTGCTACTCTCAAATCTACACCCACTCTCCTTCCTGACTTTCTAATTCTGTCATTTGCGCCGTTATTTTTATTGTGGTACTGCTGATGGTAACACTGTCTATGCTTGTTTCTATAATAAAACAAAAAATATATGTAATCAATAAGAATTTTATTGGCAATCAGAGAAAAACTAAAAATGCAAAGGAAACATAATAAGCAGTTGAACAAGTGTTTCATTCATAAAATCTTGCTCTCCTTTCTATATAGAGCTTTAGGAAAAATGGTGTCTTTTAAGAATTTGCTTGTCCTTGGAAGAAGCAAAGTAATTTCTTCCTAAAGCTAGTTGAGGAGAAAATATTCAGAGGGTTGTACTTGAGGAACAAATTACTGAACAGAGAAAGCTTCAGTCTTGTGTTGACACTGTTTGGCAGGTCAGTCTGTTTCAGAGAAGGAAGGTGTGTATGTAATGACTGTGCAGTTTAATTGCTGAGTGAGAGCAGTTGGAATACTGTACATAAATTTTTTTAGCAAAAAAAACCCCACAGATACTTGGTAAACTGAGATTCATCATCTTGAATATTGGTAATTAATTCTGCTGACTCATATGCACAACATATTTTTGATACAACACATTTAGACTTACTTTCACAGATACTTTCATTTCCTTCCCCAATCCCTGAAATGGCATTTTACAAGAAAATAAAGGTTGTTCATTTCCCTGTTCCCTTCATCAGTGTCTTTTCTTAACAGAATTGATATCACTCGAAATGACCTTCCATGGGAATTCATGACAGACCGTTTACCAACCATTTTATTCTTTCCTCATCAGAGGTAATGTAATTCTTTTCCTTGGGGGTTTTTAACTTTTATTTTACTAAGTTATACTAATTATCTGGTTACATGTCTTAGTAAAGAAAAAAGCCAAACTAATTGATTTCTATATACGTTCCTTATGCGTATTCTAGTTTCCTAAAAACCAACAAAACAACAACAAAGAAATCCAGAAGACTTGGGTAGCTGATTGTACGCAAGTAGGGAATGTTCTCTCCATTATTTCATTGTCTGTGTTATGAACAGCACCATTACTAATCTTCTTCTTTGGTTAATTTATCTTTTTATTTGGTTCTATTTTAAATTATTATTTTGGAACAGTCCAAATAAACTAGTGGGTGACTGCAGGAGGGAAAGAAATTACGTAGGTGGTGGTGCAATGTATATCTAGTGCAGCGTGTATCACATCACTTATAATTGGATCAGCTAAGAGAGGTCTCAAAGAATATTATACTGCATCCTTGCAGTAAAATGCAGGGATTTGCTTGCTCTGTGTTTAATGAAGAAAAATAAAAAATAAGCGGGGTGGAGAGTAAGTAATCCAACCCAAGCTTAGTCTTGTGTAAGAGGACAGAAATAACAGTGCTGACATTACAGAGGGAGAGGAGATAGATTGTTAGGTGTTTTTAGAGTAAAAAAATAATCTTGTTATGAAAAAAAAGGTAGAGAATCTGAGGAGGGCTTATGCCTCCTTCGGGAATGTTACAGTGGCCCTAGTGTGTGAGTGTTTGCTTTGTCTCACTCCTCTGTGGTAGAATGAACGTAACGTCATCAGAGGGACTTAGGAGTGCTCGTTGCTCAAACTGACGTTCTTTCAGGGTGCACTTCCTACTTTGTTCTGAGGTTTGGCTTCTGAGGGGAAACGTGTGTGTCTAGCTGTACCTGTAGCTTGGCTGTCAGATTCTCTGGCACGCTGCATAAGCCATGGAAGTAGACCAGTTCTTGGCTGACGGAACAACAGCAGCAGGGGATGACTTAAGTGCTTCTGGCCTTTGTAAGCGTTCTAAAGGAGGTGCTCATCATATCTGAGGCGAAGGGTCTGATTTTACATAGCATAGGAATGTAACTACACAGAGGGATCACACCTTGTCCTGATTTAATAAAAATAAGGGTTACGTTTTCCTCTCCTTTTACATTTCACGTATATGTCAGTTATGTTCCCTTTGCGTGAAATTTGGTATTGTTTCATATTAAAAGAAATTTCAGTGTATGAAATGTACGTTAAATAAGAGGTGTTTTCATTCTTGATAAACCCAGAATATAGAATTGTTTTCTTCTGCTTCTGTGATGTCTTTAGTCTTATTTGGTGACATCATCATGTTGCCATAAAAGAACATGAAGCAAAAAAAATCCCAAACAACCTTTACAAATGTTATCAAGTAGAATAAGGGGTGGAGTGAAAAAAAAAAGGTAGTTGGAAAAGCAGAAGTATGACACAGTACAAAATGTACTTGAAAAGACAAGGTTCTCAGAATTGTTTGGAAATTGTGTAGGTCAGTGGAAGATTCTCGTGTTCCATGGCGAGAAAAACTGGAAAATCTATTGCAAATGCTTCTGGGGTTTCAGCTGTTCTACTGCAGCGTTTCTTACCTAAGACTTGCTCAGATTTTTCTTTTTGTTTAAACTATGAATATTTCAAATGCTGTGATACAGTCTTCAAGCGAAAGCTGTGCTTGAAAGTGAAGTAGGAATTACCTGTGTAAAGTAACACTCTGGGTATTGAAATACTTTATTTTGCCCCTCAAACCAACAGTTCCTACTTCAGTATTTCACTTGGGCATAAATAGATTTTTTCAAAAGCTCTAAATTTTTGTTGAAAAAGTGCAGATACTGTAATTGTTATTAGAGTCCTTAATGCTACTGACTGAATTTTTTTAGCAGTAACTTAAAAATAAAATAATTACAGAGTATGACTTTTACAGATACGATAGAATTACATCATGGGAATTTGTGTACATTGCCAAAGCGTTTTGGGTTTCTTTCTGACTCAGTAAGTGCTGGACTTCTCACACTAGAAAAGTAGCAGCAGATCTGTTGGCGTTCCTGTGTTGTTTCTTTAAAACAGAAAACAACTAAAGTTACAGTAGCAGTTCAACACCAACGGAGGAAAATAACCCCAGGAGCTGAGCAGTAAAGCAAGGTGCACGTACAGGCTGTTGAAGTGAAACTGTATATGGCAAGCAAGACCTGCAAGGAAGAGCCAAGAAATAGGAGTGTAGGACAGGGGAATGCAGTTTCAAGGAGGCAGCTAGGATTGAGAATAACTTCTGGAATGATGAAAGAAAGTGGAGTTGGAGGAATAGAACTGATTTGTGAATGGGTCAACAAAAATAGGGGAGGAAAAAGGAAGGTGGGGTAGAGAAGGGCAGAAGGGGTGTGTGTCAGGAAAAGAGAGGCTCCAAAGGATGTAAAAGGGCAGGAGAATACATTTAGGACTGGGATGGGATCTGGAATGGAGAACAAGGATCCTGAATCCTGCTTTTCCTCTGCAGCAGGGAAAAATGCTGAAATCCAGTGACAAACCTGTGTGTCATTTCTGCTTTGTACCAGTACACGTAGTGCAGATGCATCCAGCCTCTCTTGGGGTGAGGAACAAGAAAGAAACATTAGATGGAAGACAGACACAAGCTTTCAAAAGTGCTCATTTATTGTTTCAGACACAGTTTTGGTGTGCCCTATGCATTAGAGTTGATTGACCTTGGGTTTTATTTTAAAAGATTAATGCCTAGTCTTATGCAATTCCAGTTTTCGTAGACAGGAAATGAAAACAAGTGGTATACGAATACCGGCCTCTTTGCAATGTAAAATATACGTGTTGGTTTCCAGCCTTCTCCCTCGAGAGTCCTATCATCAGCAAATACTGGTACTGAGCAGTGTTACCTACCACAAAATTGTTCAACTTGTGCCCCAAGTTTTCCAATTCTTAACTCATCTTTTAGTTCAGTACAGAAATAGTTTTCCGTGTGAGTTCTGAGTCACCCCATGTTCCAACGCGTCACCTCCCCTGCTGTGTGCAGCAAGCCTTGCCGATCAGCCTCAGAGCAGGCTCCCTCTGCCACATGCCTCCAGCTCAGTTCCAGTCCTTCTCTGTTTCCTAGGTTCATTGAGCAGGAACTCGGTTGGAGTACAGTTTCAGGGTGTGTACCTGTCTACAGAAAGGCAGCGTTCCCTTCAGCTGCTGCGTAGCAAAGGCTGCAGCCTTCAGTGCCAGTACCCGGATCCAGTTACCTGTCACGTTCTACAGATTGCACCAGGACTCCGTTTTGCACGTTTTCCGGCATTCAGACTTTTTGTCCCTCAGTTGCACAGTCCGTTAGTTCTGGCTGGCCTGAGTGGCTGCAGGCAGAAGGCCTGCAGGTTTAAAGACGAGTGGTCTCAACTGCAGTTGAGATGAGCCGTGGGTGTGTCATGACGTGTTGTTGACAACTGAGACAGGTAGCAGCGTGCTGCTGTTTGCTGCTGTTAGGTCAGGTGGCATCCACTGAAGAGTTACTAGATCTAACGACATTAGCAACCATTGGAATACAAATCTGATTAATTGTAGAGCTGGAAACGGTTAGAAACTGATTTCCAAGCATGGTGGCTACGTTATACCACGTATGGTGGTCAGTTTAAGACCGCTGGTCTAGTGCCAACATACGGTGTGAAAACTGGGCCAAGGGACTTTCCCTCCCACTTCTGAACAAGGGTCTAGTTGGCTTCTGGGGACAGTGTCATGTATAACATAATGAAAAGGTTTTTCTGGAAATATTTTAAAGCATACCTCAAGCAGGTTTTAGAGGAGTAAAAGAATTTGTGGGAAGTGAAGCTTCCTTTCATACTTAGCATCTTCCCTGTGTGACTAGAAAGTCTGGTGTTCCCGGTTCCTTTTCATAGATCCTCATTTGGTGTGTTTTATAAACAGCCCTAGACTGTCTGGAGTGACAGCCCTAACAGCTCTAGTAAGATCGGGTTTTAATGTTCCCATTGGTTTGATAAAGGTACCTTGCTTACCTCTAGTCATTGTTTTCTCTCCTGCTTTTCTTCTCCTTGGTGGCTTATATTTTGCTGCGTATAGGTAATCAAGAAAATCAGGTTTTGATTGTGTTCCTCGTTATCAGTAGCACTACTAGAGTAGTCATATGCATTTTGGATATAAAGGTGGTTCATGTTAAGGCTTTCTGTGCAGCTCCTGATGCATTTGCCTTATGAGACAGTTTTTTGAAATTTAACTGTTCTTGGTTTCTTTCCACCGCATGCTGTTAATATTTTGGTTTGCTTTTTGGCTTAAATAGCCTTTTAGCTTGTTCTGGTACATACTGTTTTTAATCAGTAAGAATGGATGACTCTGTAGTAAAGTATTACCACTGTAAAATGAGTCAATTTTCTCTTAGTGTAGACTATTTTTTGCCAAAATGATGTTGTGGTTCATTAAACTTGGACGTGAGCCAATTGTCAGCTGAGAAATGGCTGATGGTAATTACAAGAGTAAGTTGGTTGATCACCAGAAGTCTGCAGGGGAAGAAAAATCATGTTGCTTCTGAAAATAGCTTAGTTTTGATGAACAGGAACTTGATCGGGCTGAAGTTCTTGAATCATTGATAAAATATGGTATCTGTCTTCCACCTGAAATACAGTAATTAGATCTCAATCAATGAAACTGCTCTATTTTTTATATCCCATCTGCTGAAGCATTGGGTGCCACAGAAAGCAGTTTTGAGGCAACAGTAGCTGGTAACTGAGTAACTCCGCTGTTCCGGGTGCCTGGTGTAGGCCATTTGGAAGCAGCATCACACATGTGAGAGAAGATGCTTCTGACTGAAGGCTAAAAACAATGCAAAGTGACAAATACTACCTAGCTTCCCAGCTAATCCTACTGAAGTATGCTTGGGTACTGCAAGGCAGGAGGCAGCAAAGTTGAAGATGTAAGTGGTTTGGAAAGAGAAGGTAAAGACATAGTTTCTGTCAGCCCTCAGAGGGCGGTTCA
>NW_010272368.1:6103-17808 GCF_000690775.1 Eurypyga helias
TCCTGTTTTCTGATAGAGATACACACATGGTTCAAAAAGGGCAGTAATTTTAACACTTGGCACAGCTGGAAAGTGTGGTGTCTCTTGGTGGGGAGTAGTATCAATGAAGAAATTTGGAACTCTTTGGTGTTCAAACAGCTTGGACTGCCTTGTCAGGTTAAGAGTGACAGTTTATGCTGTTGCAGAAAGCAGTGGGCCATCATATGCTGGGCGTAGTATTCACAGCCATGATGAGCTGCAGGAGAAGAAATAACCACCCACAACATTTAGTTTGATTCCTTGATCACCTCTGGGGCATAAAGACAAAGTAGAAAGAGGAATAAGTAAAAAAAATTGGGGGTTTTGGCAGCCAAAGGGCCTTGCTTCTGCCTAAAGTGACTGCTCACTGTTTAAAAGCAAACAGTGTTTATGTTGGAACACACTAAGCTACTTCTTCCAGGACAACATATCTAGGCTCAAACTAGTCATTGCCTGGCAGCTGGCTTTATACATCTGGACTCCACTTCTAACAGCACATGTAGAATTGTGAACACTTAAATGCTCCCCTTCAGCTTTTAGCATTTTAATACCAGTATGCTCTCATCACACCTGCCCAACAGTGACGCTACCACGTGAGCTTCAAGCTCATGACCCGTGAGTAAAACTTGTTCTGAAATTTCACAGAATTTTGCTCTCAGACAAATACCCTTCTAGTGCAGAGATGCTTAGGGCACCCAGACTGGAATACTGTGTGCTCTATCCTTATTACATGAGTTCAGGTTTCTCTTAGCTGCTCTATTAACTATTCTTGGTAAAATAAGAAGACACATGAAGTTGGAGTTCAAAAGCAGATGCTTTTATGAAGTTATCATTGCTTAACTATCTGAATGTGTTAACGTGAATTTCTGTCTTTCTAGGAAGGAACAAAGTGTGAAGTTCCCTGAAGACATGTCAATTAACCTTCCTAATCTCCTTAAATTTATTTTGCATCACTCAAGTTATTTTCCATCACAGCCCTGCACCAAAGAATGCCTGCATAAGGAGGCAGTTCTACAGCAAGGACACATCTCCCACTTAGAGAGAGAAATTCAGAAGTTAAGGGCAGAAATCATTGCCCTTCATCAGGCCCATGACCAGCTGGAAGCACAGCTTTCTGAAGCCAGGAGGGAGGAACACAGACTGCAGCAGCAAAAACACGCACTGGAAAAGCAGCACAAGACTCTGCAGCTCCACAGTGAGCACTTACAGGCCACATACAACCAGAAGAACCGAGAATTATTAGAAATGGCTGAAAAGCTTCAAGAATTAGCTGATGCATCAGAAAACCTCCTTAAAGAGAATACTTTACTGAGAATCCTGGTGGCATCAAGGGAAGGAAAGCTCCAGAGCAAAGATGAAATTAAAGAATCCCTTCAGTCAGAGCAGACACGTTCTGAAGATCAGGATTTATCAGGTTCAACAGTTACTGCCACATTAGAGGAAAAAACAATTGATAATATTGATACCATAGAGACAGAGCACAGTAGTGGAAACAGGACAGAATGATTGCTTACAAAGTCAAATGATGTAGTATTGGGTAGGTATTTATGCAAATTTTATTGAAATTCATTGTAAATAAAGACTTCTTTCCCCACATGATCTAGAAAAAGAAAAGGAATATTTTTGTATACTTGAACAACTTACTAAATACTCACATCTAAGAAGAGGAGGAAAATGGAAAACACTTTCTGCACTTTACTATTGCACTAACTTGCCAACACCTACCCATTTAAAGATGCTGATTTTTAGGGGCAGCAGTGTGAAGCACCTCTGACTAAGGACCAGGTGGTTTTCACTGGCTCTTACAGCTGCTAGAGGAAAAATCAGACCTTTGATCTATACCTTTCCATAATTTCTGAAGTTTGCCCTTTACACTGCATTCTCTTTGCTGAATTAGAGATACTTCATCTGTGTAAACTTGAATGGACAAGGTCATCTTGCTACAACTACTCTGTTCCAGAACTTCAGCACTTTGTATTACTTTTGTATACCAGTTATCTGACTGTCTGGAAACCTGCAAGAGCCATGTGTGAACTTTTCCCTACTGAAAACTAAAAGTCTTACTGAATTAATCCTTTTCTCTTTGATTTGTAAGAGGTCAAGAATACAGCAGTTGAAGTGTATGGGTCTGGCTATACATGCCAGGCTCACAAGGCTAATATCTTAAAGAAAGGACATGTGCCAGGGTAACAACAACCCTCTATCAACTGTACCCCATATTGTACTCGAGAGGCAACAGCAGGAGCTTTTTGCTACAGGCAGCATCAACTTTTGCTTCAAGTTACAGACGTCAGTTAAGAAAAGGCAAAATAGCACTAAAAATGCCAGTCAACATCTTACTGTAGAAGAAAGGGACAAGACTTTACTGACTAAGCTGTTGTCATCTTGCATGTAGTACAGTTCTCAAGCAAGCTTGCTAGGCTTATGGTAGTTACTCTGTATGTACAGCTACAAGAAGCAGGTCTAGTGCTTCCTATAGAGCTGAAGAACTTGACTTCATTATTTCTAGAGGAACAGATTTACAGTAGCTTTTTTTCTCCTGGGCAATTGAGTGTTTAAGAGTGTCAGCAGGCACAAGGAAACGATGTATAGTCAAAGAAAACTGGTCATGGGCCTCAAAGCATGATGTCTACCCTAAGAGTTTTAGAATATATAAGCTGCCATTGGTGGCTCAATGTTGTTCCTTCTCCTCCCCCCAAAACTTCTGAGGTCCAGAACTCCATTTAACACACCTTTTTACAACAGTTCCCATGGCTGAAGTACAGCACAGAGCAGGAAATGGAAGGGCTGCCCTTATTGGGAAGAATTTCCTCATTAGCTAAAAGCTTTTACTAACTGACCAGCCATCTCCCGTCCCTGTATCAACATTTGTTTTTGTAGGAAAGACTAAAACTTCTCTTGTAGTAGTACAGTTAAGTCAGGAGTTGTCTACGAGACAAGTTAACTGAATTCTAAAGTTGACAGTTGGTCTGCAGACTAAAATGCCTTTTTTACAAGAGGCTTTTAACATACACCCTAACTGCTGTGTACACAAACAGGGGTTCTAGGAACTATTCGTATTAGTTGCACTTAACCCCAGTTTTAGTAAGTATCACTTCTGCGGTTCCAGCATGCAGACCTACAGAAGAGCAATGCCTGCTCTACTGCCACTTCAAACTCCCAGAAACCTTCTGGACCATCCCTGAGGGTTCAGTATCCATCATCAGTTCCCAGGTTGGAATCCATCAAAATGGCAGTTTCCTTGCAGTAGCTACATAGTTAGAACTCCTAGCAGCCAGAAGTTCACCTACCTAGCTACAACTGAAAGGAAATGACTTCCTTTTTTTGTAGCTCTGGTGTTTCCTCCCTCAGCATGTTACTGAAGCTTATACCTTTCCAAAGACAGTATTCTGTATCCATCCAGTAAACTGTTAAGAGTAGGAGTTCTGACTTCATGGCTGTGCAGAACAGAGCATAACAGAAGCAAGCTTTAACTGCAGATTTGGGGCTGAAGGTCTGGAATCCCATCTACGGTTGCAGTTCAGTAGTCCGCTTGTACGTTATGTACAGTTGCATCATATTATTCCCCATACGCTGTGGAACACAAAGCAAAAAGCTTTGTCAGCCTATTTACAGTTCACAGTTGGAAAGTAGTTCACATTACAGTAGTAGCTCCATCAGAACAGGCTCAGCTAAACATTCAAGTAACAAAACACACTAGTAGTCTCTTCACCCCAGTATATCCCTGTGTCCATTGCCGGCAATGGACGTTATGCCAGGGGAGTCAGCTCCTGTCCTAGAGGAATCGAGATACAGAGTTGATGCAAAGTGCAACCTCTCAGTGCATGCAGTTGCAAACAAAGCTTATTTAAGCCTCATGAGGGTGTTTCCCGATTAGTGTGCATGGGACCAGGTTCTTCACAGTATAAGTTCTCCTGCTGGTTACACACACCACAAGCATAGTCCATTTACAGGCATTGCTCCAAGTTAGCTGTGTACTTCTGTGCCGTTTGGCGTTAGCTTCGCTTTCCTCTCCACACAAGGTCCTTTAGCGGAGTACTGCACCAGAAGAAAGGGCTCTTTGGTCTCTCCTTCACCCACAATGCTTTCTTCATCCTCCGACTGGCTGATCCTCTGCAGACGCAGGTAACACCAGCAGCCCAGAATCAGTGCACCAAGAGCCGCAATAGCGATCAAAATGACAATGACAGTCACCACTCCAGTGGTGGGGCTATGATCCATAATAGACATGGTCAATACTTCAGATTGTCAGACCTGAAGGAGATTTTTCTGTCCTCACTGTCAGGCTTGCTGCATCTTCACACTCCTGCAGAGAAAAAAAAGAGAGACAATGAAGATGTGTAGTTTCACCACATACGGTAACATCACATTCATGGTTGGCATCCTTCACAAGGGCACATGACCCTCTTGCATTCAGTGCGTTCAGCTTCTTGCACTCCTACACACTTACTCATTTTAAGCTCTTTCTTCCAACTGCCTCTGAAGGTGCAGGTTTCTACATCAAACTCAAACCGATGAAGGCTGAACTTACTTCAGCTCTTGACATGCTTGTCAGAAGAGCACATAGTCAGCCTGCTAGGAGGCAGCAATTTTTACTAGGGGACAGAGGATGAGACAAGGCACAGACAAGATAGACTTACAAAAAACTGATGCAATTTAGTACCAGAGATTTAAGACTACTTAAATACGAAGTCATGGGTGAGCTCTCAAATCCACAAGGTACCAGTTCCGCTACCTTCAGTTTTCCTAAAGGAATCCTACAGAAACAGTACATTTGAAATCTGACCCCTTTTAAAGTTTAATTTACAAACATTACATACTAACTTCCAGAACTGATAAGCTAATTGCAGAGGTAATTGCAACTCTAACACGTTACTATATGCCTGTGATCTGTTTAGAAGGGTTGACTACACGGTAATTGGTGGTTCATTGAGCCAGTAGGAAACAGATGTTGCTTTGTATGCGTTTTTTCATAAGAAGGTAGAGCAAAGACTTATCAGTAACAAAACATAAGGGGAAGCTCATTATTTTAAGCTTCTGCTCCTCTTCATGGCTTTCGCACCACAAGAGCGAGGTAGCGTCTTAGGACTGCAGCTGAAATCGGAACAGGCAGCAGGAGGAAAACGGGGGAGAGGAGCTCCAAAGACTCTCTTAGTCTGCTGCACATTTTGGCAGGACAAAAAGTGTCTAGGGACTGTCTTTTGCTACTTCCACTTCCAAACTCACAACACTACTGAAGAAGTCATGTGAGCCTTGCGTTAAAGTTCAAAGTGCTTGTTTACCAAATTAGTAGCTTTACAGTCTTCCACTTCAGCTGGGACGTAACAAAGTCATTCATTCATGCCCTTTTCTTTCCTACTGCCCTAAGTCTTCAACAAGACACAAACTCAGGGGAGACTTTAGTTGGGAGCAGAGCCAACTCCTACCCAGAACACCTCTTACCCCTGTAGTGCTGCAGGAATCAGGTTAGGGTCAGTGGTGCTGTTTCCAGGTACAGCAGATACAGTCCCTAATGGTTGTAGGGTCAGCTACAAGTGCAGAACAGTCTCTGCATTTCCCCTGACAGGCAGCCAATGGAGTAACAGTATGTTCTGGCTGTGCCAGGCTATCGAGGGCCACATACCTTTCCTGGAAAGGCCTCACCATCCTTGTTGCAGTCTGCTCTGCAACATCATCACCTTCATACAAACCTTCAAAAGTCAGTCTTTACCAACCTTGAGCCAGAACAATTAGGTTATTGCATTATCCACTGCACAGGAACTCTCACCAGCACTTCAACATGAAAAGAGTTAAGGCAATTACAGCGCAGTATCTTCACCCACAGTACTCAGGCTAGAGACTGAAGTTTATTTCCCAACATCCCATGGCATGGGAGACCCATAGCCATTGCAGGGACACTAAAGAGAAGTTCAGTACAAGTGTCACACAGCTAACCTGCACACAGGTTGCATTTCCAGCCCTGTAAGCTACAGCAACCAATAGCCTGTAGCGTACCTGGTATGCCCAGCCAAGTCCTGCAGACCCAATTTCACCAGAAAACGAAACTAACCACATCACACCCCCCAAGCAGGCTACGTGCCTGCTGCAGCTGGAGAAGTGTAGGATTTTTGCCATGATCATCTTCCTTCTGCAATGCTTGTTCAAGCCAGGGTGATCAGCTGAGGGTGATTAAGAGTGACTTTCATGTAGTTCATTTTCCTCGGGGCATGTCTGAGCTGCAGCACTGTTTGATCTAGCCACAACAGTGCAGCATCAGCATAAAAGATGGTTTACCCTGCTTCTTATGTAGGCCCTGCGTGTCCACATCAAGCCCTCTGCTGCCAGGAGCTGTGCAAGCTGCAGAAATGATGACCTCCTAGCACTGCTTCCCTACAGCACATGACTCTACATTGGAACTAAACAGTTACTGTCACCTAGAAAACAGCTTTTAATACTGGAAACTGGTGTTGTACATGCTATCCCCCCTCTGCCAGAGTTCAAGAGAGTAGACAGCATCAGCTACGCAGAGTATGAAGCTTTGCACATCACCACCCCTGTATCACCTGCATCTTTTGGTAAGCTGTTCTTAGACCTCAGCGTAATAGCTAGTAGGCACAGCACTTTACGAGCAGTCTGGAGAAGCTATTTGAAAGCAGGACCTAGGTGTTAGGTCCAGGTAACAGAGAATCTGTATCTGGACCATAAGGAAAAAACATATTCCTCTCCCTTTGTAATAGTTGCATGCTGCAGTGGTCTGTCTGACCTGGACAATACACACAGGTCTGCAAGTCCCTGTCTGAGGGAGAAACGGGGCACCTTAAGGGTGCAGGCCCATGTCTTGAGACAAGGCTTTGTCTTATCAGGTCACACACTGGGCTCCCGCCATTCTGTTCCTTTTGGGATCCTAAGGAGTAGAGCTGGACCAAGAAGTCCACTGTGTGAAGGAGCTTTATCTGAAATAAAAGCATGCACCAGAGCAGTTCAGAGGAGTTAAGAGGTAGGCATTTATTACTCTTGAAGAGCTGTGCAGTACTTCCTAATTCTTATTTACTGTTCTTGGACACTTCTGTTTGACACCACAGTTACATAGGCAGTAACACTGCCACTGCTTGAAGTTGTGAGGCAACCGAACCCCTATTTCCACCTTTTGGAAAAATCCTGATGTTAACTGGGCAAAGATCAGACCCAAGTCTCTATCAGTCCTATTTCTCAGCAGGCACCGGGGCCTACATACAATCCATGAGTGGGTGACTTCAGTCACTGCTGACTCCCACACAGCTGGTGCTTCTAGAATATATGATGTTTCAGCTGGCCAGGAAGAACATGCTGATTACTTTGGGTATGACAGCTTTGTTTCTTTATCCTCTGCTCTAGCAAGTCAACTCCACTTAGTTATGACAGCCTCTTCTAGAAGAAATTCACATGAATCCTTTACAAAAGGAGAGATTTAACAACTGGGAGATCATCTTTTCTTGTAGTTTTGCTCCTAACTTTACACACAATGAAGAATATCAGACTCATCCTTCCAGTCTAAGAGGTCATTTGTATTTGTCACCAGCTAACCAGAAGAACTGTAAGGCAACTTATATGTTAACAATAGTAGACGTAAGCAGAACAGAAAGTTGCAGGGCCTGTCCTTGAGGCAGGATGTTATACATGTGTAAACAGAGTGAGAATTCTAGAAAGTTATTTCTAGCTGGGTTCAGCTGTTCTGCATCTCAAGTGATTGTGCTTCCATACGGCAAGGTAAAAAGTGTTACAGACTGAGAACTAGCACCTCCAGGATACACAAGGCTGATTTACCGTTATTAAACAATTTCCAATCCAAATTGGAGTGCAGCACAACCACTTAAAGATCTTTCTTGGCCAAATCCATTGGGTTTTACCTTTAAAATAATGAAGGCTTTTTGATTTCATTAACATTTCTATTTATCTTGACAACTAGATAAAATTCAAGGTCATTTTCTCAAAGCAGCTCTACACTTTGCCTCACTGAGAAGTGGAGTTGCAGTCATTCGTTCTGCAGGCATACCCCTCACGCCAGTCTGGAGCCAGCACCCTAGGTAAGGCAGGCATTGAGCGGCTGTACATAGAATCACAGAATGGTTAGGGTTGGAAGGGCCCTTAAAGATCATCTAGTTCCAACCCCCCTGTCATGGGCAGGGACACCTTGCACTAGACCAGGTGGCTCAGAGCCTCATCCAGCCTGGCCTTGGACACTTCCAGGGATGGGGCATCCACAGCTTCTTTGGGCAACCTGTTCCAGTGCCTCACCATCCTCTCTGGGAAGAACTCCTTCCTGATATCCAATCTAAACCTCCCTGTTTTTCAATTTAAACCCATTACCCCTTGTCCTGTCACTACAGGCCCTTGTAAAAAGTCCCCCCCAGCTTCCTTGTAGCCCCTCCAGGTACTGGGAGGCTGCAGTAAAGTCTCCCCGGAGCCTTCTCTTCTCCAGGTACATACTTACCGCTAGGAACAGGTAGTTAATGGGGCATGACAGTAACTGGGATGGTAGCCCTGTTACTTTGCAAAGTTTGGATAGTTTTGTTTCAAACACCTGCAGTGTTCTGGCACTGACAGCTACAGTGTTGCTGGCTCATGCTGCTCTTTTTCTGGCTTTAGGTCACTGTATACCTAGAGCTAAAGCTCTCCTGCAGCCTTTTAGCACAGTACATCTGCATGGTATAGTTAATACCAGTAAGAACCACCAGAGAGGACTTTGTGTTGTTTCCTAGATACAGAACTGCAGCCTCACTACTCTTTCCACCAGCAAGTGATTGAAATCAAGATTAAGCTGGAGACAGCTTAATGGCAGACATACTGCATTCTGTAGATCCCCTTAAGTTGATCTAAAGGAGATTACAACTAGCTTTCAGGCTCACTTTTCCCTTAAAGCTGAGCTGAAAAAGAAAAAAAAAGTCACCCACCAAAACCTACACAACACAAACCATGAGCATAGTAGGAGCAGCACTGACTTAATTTATCACTTTTACTGTAAGATATTAAAAGCTGTAAATTCCTGATCTTCAGAGGGATTGCTAGCATCATCCATACTTGTTTGGTGGCACTTCTAGTGCTATTTATTTCCCTTCCCACCACATGTGCTATCAAAGCAAGTATCTAAGCATATTTACTCATTAGCAAGATTAGTCAGTCACTGATGGGAACTGTGAATAGCCTATCTCAGTCCTTGCAGCAATCAAGCAGTGAAAACATCAGCTAGAAGCCATTTTCCATAAAATAACTGCTTCTTTTCTTTCTTTGCCCAATACCAGCTTCTACTCAGAACTTCATTTGTGAAGTTTCATTATCCAGGTCAGAAGCTGTAAGCAAACAGGAAGGAAGCTTAAATCGCAGAAGGCTGCATGAGACAAATTCAAGGCAAGACAGGCATTCGTTTCTAAACTGAGTTTTTCTTGCTTATAGGCATTCTGCTGCCAAGTTTACTGTCATTAATGTCTGCAAGCATGTTTCTGAAGAGAAATGCTGCTACCAGAGAAGCCAGGGGAAGAGCCTTCAAAAGCAAGTCTAGTATAATTCACTCAAATATACCAGAGGCATCAAGTAGTTATGTTTAAGGTGCAAGTATTAAGTACTGCAGTTTTTTTGTTTGGTTCTCTTTTTTTTTTGGGGGTGGGTAGTGGGGGAAGGAGGGGCAGCAGCAGAGAGAGGCAGGAGGTATACTTTAGGTAAAATATTGTAATAGAAGATAACTTGAATGAGGCAGGGCAAACATAAGGAGACTGAAACAAGAGTGACCTTCAGCTTCAAAAAATTAAAAGAGCTCTAGTGATGACTGCAGGGTTAAAGAGTCTCCACATTAAGCTCTTTAAGAGACAAAGTAAGAGCAGCTTGCACTATGTGTACACATTGTGAAAAACGTTTGGGGTTTTTTTTACTCCCCTGTATGTGCCAGTAAGATTACTTTTGGGGAATGCTGCATACTCCTCACAAAAGCATCCTCATTGCCCATGGAAGATGAAGGCAAAACCCTCTGGGCAAGTCAGAGCAGTAATTCTACTACTGGCACACAAGCATGTGGAGCACCCACGCTACCGAGCCATAGAAAGTTAAGCCTTTACAACACAGGAGGGCTCAGGTTTCACCACTTCCAAAAAAAGTTGAATCACTTAATTAACTCCAGTTAATGCCACCTCTTGCTGACGCAGCCAAGTTACCTTGCACAAACCAGGACTAGGCCAGAGGCTACTTTAGAGGCTGTTTAGTAGAAGCAGTCAATGCAAATCTCCTCCCAACCCTTATTATATTTGTGATTAGGAATAAAAAAGCTGGGAAGGCAGCTAAAAAAAGGCTTTTCTGTGGCTAATTAGTAATGGACAGTCTTCCAACAACTTAACATTCAAGCAACCGTTTGGTACCAGTTTTCATTCTAGTGTTTAACAGCGTTGACTAGAACAACACTTAGTTTCTGTATGAGGTAATCAAGAATCACTTCTAAAGCTTTACACTAAGCTAAGCCACAGAAGGTAGTATTTTACAGGAGACAGTAAGAGGAAGAGAAGGGAGAACAGCAGCCTACAAAGTTTCCCAGACACAGCAACACAATGTCAAGAGCAGGCAGACCTCTCCTCAGTAGCACAGCAAGTGCAATGGGTTTATGCTGTACTACCAGGTAGGCAAGTCAGCCAGTTTATGCCAAGCTAGAAGCAGGTGTCTAGCGTTAAGACCATGTTTGCTTCAGAGGCAATTCCATTGCTGGTAAAGCCTCCGTCACACTCCTCATTTAATATTGTCATTGTCACATCCACATGGAGCTCAAGCGAGAAGTCTGTCCTGGTAAGATAACGGTCACTTCTGACATTCAGCTGTCAGAAGTAACATGCAGTATATACCCTGTAGCATAGCTTAATTCTTGACATATTACAAAAAAATTGCTGAGAAGGCAAGATTAAGTTTGCTGACAAAAAAAACCCTTTTTATCCTTACACACTGAAGGCAGTTCTCCAAATATGTTGTTTGGGTTTTTTTAATGACTGTGTCTAACAGCACCCAGATAGCAACCATACATTTCTGATATACAGGCAGTTCTACTCAGCTGATATCTTCAGACTGCAAATACCCCAGAAGCCTACCACATACCTCCACCGAGTAGCTCAAGAGCTCAGGCCAGGAGTCTTCTGTTTCAGAACCAGCTTGATTGAAAAAGTGAAGGTCACACTGGTTTTGGATCTTGTCTGGCAAGTATTCCTCCTGACTCCACCCCTGTGGAAAGGGACCACGTTGGTCTCTAGATGCTCTGCATCCCGAGTCCCTTTTGCTCTTGGCTCTCCAGGGTTACATAACGATGTCTAACCATTAGCTTCTGGTACAGGCCGGCAGGGAAAGAAGATCTGACACCATTTCACCTACCTGCTAATCAAGGAAAGAGTCTTACAAGTTGCTCTGAGTTCTTTAGGTCTATTCAAAAGCAACATCTGCAGACACGCCTACACCTGCATTCACGTCAGGAAAAGGACGAGCACGAGACAGCATGGTACACTGCGGATGCTCAGAGGAAGGAACACGGTTCATTTTGAACATCTCACGTTACCGGGAACTCCCAGGACTGTCAACATCACGGTCACTTTGGACTTGCTCCGTAGCACGTACTTCAGTCCTCGCGCTACGCTTCGCGGCGCTGGGCGAGCAGGGACGAGCCTTTCCGGCCGGGAGCGGCTGGCGGCGGCACGGCCCGCGCCCACCCC
>NW_010272369.1:0-13414 GCF_000690775.1 Eurypyga helias
AGAGCCGGACTCCCGCCGCTTCGCCCGTGCCCCCGGGCGAGCGCCTTCCCCCGGGGGTAGCCCCGGAGCGAGCCCCGATGGAGCCGGAGCAGCTCCAGGCTGGCTGCGGTGCCGCTTCGCACGGAGAATGGGGGTGCGTGAGGATGCCCAAATCCACAATCCCAGTAATCCCAGGTGCCCGAAGTGGGAAGAACGTTATTTGGAGCGCAACCTGTTTTTACAGGAGCAGGAGGAACGCAGCGGCGTGGAGGCAGCCGGGGTCACGACGCGTTTAGGTGCCGGGTTAGAACCTCACTTGGCCACCCCGTGACCTTCGTGGTAAAAAATTAGCTTGAGGTGAAACCGGTATTACACACATTAAACGAATTAAAAGCCGACTAATTAGTGGTTCTGAAAAAATTCAGCCGGGAATCATCCACTGGGGGAGAAGTTTTGAAGATGGGTTGCCGGGAGATCGGTTCTCGATCCATATTGTGTAATATCTTTGTAGGGACTTGGAAGAAAATACGAAATCAATGCTGGTAATGATTTCTACTTGACATAAAAATTGGTGGAGTGATAAATAATGAGGGGAGCAGGTCAGTTGTACCGAGCAATCTGGATCACTTGGCAGGCTCTGCTCATTTGAACAATATGTGATTTTAATATAGCCAAATGCAAGATCGTATATCTCGGAACAGGAAATGAAGGTCACAGGATGCTGTCACAGGAAGCAGCGGAGGACGGAGGAGATGTGGCTGACAATAAAAATGTGGATTTTTGGTGTAATCTGCTCCATCGGAGAGATGCAATTTTTGAACGTACCAGCAAGAAAATACTACCTGGTAGGATGAGGACGGTCTTGGCATTCCAAGACCATAACAGATTCCGATTGTGTCCACTTCTGGTGTCTGCACTCCCAAAAATAACACCAAAGAACTGGGAACTGTTCGGACAAGGGCCTCAGGAGCAACTTATGAGCTGGAAAAACCTGCTGTACAGTGAGAATTAAGAAGCTCAATCTATTCAGCTTGTTAGGGAGAAAATTAGGAGGTGGCTTGGTCACCCTCTCTAAGTAGCCAGGAGAGACGCTTTCAGAGGGTGGAAGGTTCTTTAATTTATTAGACAAAGGCATAACAGGATTCAACACCGGAAGGTCAAGCTAACTAATTCATAATTAATTAATTCAATTAAATATAAGTATTAATATAGGGCCTGGATTTTTAACAGTGAGGATAATTAATAGAGTAGGCGAGACATTTTTAAAAGAGCTTCATGTTGGGAAAAAAAAAAAAAGCTGCTTTGATGGAAATGTCTGAGGTTTTGACAGAAAAATAGATAGTTTCTTACAGAAATTCCTACAGCAATATATTTTGAAATGGTTTGTTTTAGAAAATTGTTCTGAAATGTATTTTCTCATGTTAATTTATGCATTTTCATTTTGTATTATTGTACTATTATCACATTTATATCATGAAAAAGCGTTGGAATCTATTTTCATTTTAATTTTGAAACTGTTCAGTACATTTGCTACCCAGAACGGAGTGAATACTAAATTGATGGAAAATTCTTTCATTGTAACACAGTGGAGAATCTTTGTGCTGCCAAAAGTGTGAAATATTTCACGTGCCCTGAAGTTTCTGACGACCTTAATGATTTTAAAACATAAAATAGGAATTGCTATCTCGGCTGTCACTCATGCTGTGTTGCCAGCAA
Organism: Eurypyga helias; assembly: GCF_000690775.1. Taxonomy (NCBI): domain Eukaryota; kingdom Metazoa; phylum Chordata; class Aves; order Eurypygiformes; family Eurypygidae; genus Eurypyga; species Eurypyga helias. The sequence continues at coordinate 1,696 of NW_010272369.1, forward strand.
GAGGTGTGTGTATACTGTGGGCAGTGCTTGCCCTCAGCTGTTGCTGAGCATTTTTAAAATGAAACAAATGAAGTTACAAACCAGTATTTTAAAAGGACAATGTTAATTCTCCATCAAAAGAAGATACTTTAAAATGTTAGCATTTTCCTCAGTATGAGAAAACCTGATTTACAACCAACTCTAATATTCAAGCATTAAGACTGTTTACCTGAGGAATGGTCTTTCCACTTAGACCTTCTAAAACACATGCTCCAGCACAGACAAAGCTTACAGCCTTGGCACAGGACTCAGAGACCTGGGTCTGTCTACGTCGAAGACGGCTTTTGGATTTGGAGTGCACTCCAGATGCGAAGGTCCCGATCGCCTCCATCACTGCGCTTCGCGTTGCACAGGGCTCTCGGGAGATGCAACCTGGTGTCCTTGCGGATGAAACAGGATGGGAAGACGATGTGGTGCGGGCCTTCCCTCCCAGCATCTTCCAGCTGCTAACAGGTCTTCAATCCATGGCACCGGAGAAGAGCTAATCCAAACAAAAGGCCCCAGACGACTACAGTGGAGGTGCCAGGTCTTCAGCATCAAGAGTCATTAGTGCCTCCTGGCCCTCCCAATGAGTTAATAACCTGCAGGGCAGACAGAGTCACTCGATGTCTAGCTGAAGCCAACAGAGAGCGTGGTCATGGAGAATTGGGGTGGACGGATGGCGTTTAAAGATCCCTCATCCAGACGACCTCAGGAGGGTGTAACCAGGTGATATTCCCCAATCAGGGCTGCATGGAGGTTCTCCGTGCCCCCATGGTACCCTTGCTCCTGTGTCAGGGAGGAAAGTTGTGCTCCAGATGCCCAGGCATCCAGCAGCATGTGTCATACCACTTTGATTTGAATCACTGGAGTCCCATCAGCCTTCTGCTTCCCCCTTGGTGACCCAAAGGACTGACATGGCAAAATGAGCCAAGGGTGCCCTTTTGTTTCCTCAGACTCTGTATTAGAAGCTGGGATATCTCCTGTCTATCCCAAATTCTGGTTACTTGGGATAGGTCCATAGTCTATGAACATTCATAGAATCATGGAATCACAGACTGGTTTGGGTTGGACGGGACCTTAAAGACCATCTAGTTCCAACCCCCCTGCCATGGGCAGGGACACCTTCCACTAGACCAGGTTGCTCAAAGCCTCATCCAGCCTGGCCTTGAACACTTCCAGGGATGGAGCATCCACAGCTTCTCTGGGCAACCTGTTCCAGTGCCTCACCACCCTCTCCGTGAAGAACTTCTTCCTGATAGCTAATCTAAATCCACCCTGGGCCTCTTTCTCATCCTTCATCATTGCATAGTATCTTCCAATGTGCATCCCATTCTGTTGAAAAACATGTCCCATTGTGGTGGAAAACAGCCTCTATTTATCAACACACTTCTGCCTTTATCCGTGTGCGGAGCTGAGCAGCGCCATCACAACAGCACTGCGTTACAGTGCACACCTTCGGGTCAGCGTGGATTTCTGAAAACACTACGGTCTCACTCTCTGGGCTCTTTATGACCCTGCTGAGAAGGTTTAAAAGATCGTTTTAGCAGTCTGGGATGGGGGAGGCCTCTGTCAGTGCTGCTGCTCCGGTGTGGTGGGGCACGGGCACAGCTGGCTGGCAGCCACCTGCCAGAGGTGGGGTTTGCCAGGCAGAGGTGGAGGTGAGGGGAATGAGCCAGGACGTAGGCACGTTGGTTAGGTGGGAATGGGTTAGAGAGACAAGAAAGTACCTTGAATTGAACTAGAGTGTTTGGAGGCCCTGGAAGGAATGCAGTGTTCCCTCCTCAGGGGTGAGGCTGGGTGAAGGATGGCACCGCTGCCTCTCTGTATGGCGTGGAGGAGTATCAGCTGGAGAAGGTCCTGCACATGGGATGGCCTGGAGAAGTCACCTGGCTTCAGCGTGCTAAAAGCTACTGACAAAATTAGGGTAGGACTAGACTGCAATGCTCCTTGTCCCTCTGCTCATGCCATGGCACTTCCCATTGTCTTCAGACTCCTAACAAAACCTACGCGGAACAATAAGGCTGAGCGTCGCTCAGGGCATTGCAGTAGGTTCTTAGATTTGTTGTACGTTAACATCCTTTCCCTCAAAACTTCCCTAAAAGCCATCAACAAAACCAGCTTCAAACTGAGGTTCCTCCAGAGGTTAATAACCGTTAGAAAAGCAGATTCCAAAGTCCTGATGGAAACAATGCAAAAAAAAAAAAGAAGAGAATGGGAAAGTAACGTGTGTCAAGGGTTTGATTATGCTTCCAGTTCACACATTCTCTAACGTAAATCTAAACCTGGAAAACATTTCTGTAATCCCTTTAACTCTGAATCTCTGCAACAGAAATACCAAGGTGCGTAATGCTTTCATGTAGGCCTCAGAGATGGATCTGTAAAACAGAACAAAACACTTTTTTCAAAACATAAAGCATTAATATACCTTCAGTAACTATGGCTTGTCTTGCATTAACCCAAGGGGCAGATTTGCTACCTCTCCTCATATTATCATATTGAATAATACTCATAGAAGCCAATGGAACTACTTGTGAGTAAAATATTACTCAAAAAGGTAAGACTATCAAAGCTAAATCATATGTAAATAATATCCTTCAAAGTCTGCTGAACACGTCTTCTAGCTACAGAGCGCTAACATTTTAATTATCAAAACATAAAAATGCTCGCTGCGAAACCCCACGAGTCCAAAGTTTTTGAATTAAGTCCATAAAAAATACATATATAAGGTTGAAAATTATGGGAGTCTTTAAATAATGTATTAAGCTGCTTTTTTGAGCATTTGAATAGCTCCCGTTGGCATTGTCAAGCCTTTTTGCAGCAGTGGTGGTGGTGATGCTTTCTAAGAAAAGCTGAAATTTTCTTGCAATTTCTGGATTCTCAGAAGTCTTTGTGAAAACCACAATGTTGTGATTTAACCCCAGTCAGCAACTAAGCACCACGCAGCCGCTCACTCACTCCCCCTACCCCTGGTGGTATGGGGGAGAGAATCGGGTGAGTAAAAGTGAGAAAACCCATGGGTGACTTCTTGTGCACCCCCTGCCCACTTGCTAGTGGGGTGGTGTGAGGGGCAGAAAAGACCCTGACTCTGTGTAAGCCCTGCTCAGCAGTAACGAAAACATCGCTGGGCTATCAACACTTTTGGTCACAAAGCCAAAACACAGCCCCATACTGGCTACTGTGAAGAAAATTACCTCTACCCCAGCCAAAACCAGCACACACAAATATAATTAATTAGATTCAAGGCAACATCATAAGATTTGACAACAACATAAAAATTGCAATTAATGAATTATTTTGCTTGCAGTGACCTGTGAAGGAGGCACGTTACCTTAACACAATCTTGATCAACTTCCTTTGGAACTAACAGTCCACCCTGGAGCTACCAGCTAGACCAGGGAATAAATATGGGCCCCATGCTTCCAGCACTTACACAGACTAGCTCACCAGCATAAACCTTCCTAAATATATCTGAAGGGCAGAGGGGGTTTTCCACAGGAAACCCAAGATAATTGACCCAGGCTACGTGTTACTGGAATGACACAGTAAATCTTCACATTTACATTTGTGCTACTGAAAGGGTATGAATGTCAGGGAAATCAAAACTTTACACATTTTGTAGTAATTTATTTCTATTACTTCTTAAATGCTTGGGGTTTTTTGGTTTGGTTTGGTTTGGGTTTTGATGCTAATATTCTCAAAACTTGTTTTGTGAGACATTTGCTGGTGGTTGGTGCAGCTGTAGCTTTAACTAAATTCTAACATTAAATTCCTTTATGCCTAGAAATACCCTTCTATTTTAAAAAATAAAAGGTGCTTAAAGGGTAAAATAACCACCAACTACCATCACAGTGTCATCAGTGACCTCAACAAAATGGTCTGCAGCCCATTAAATCAGATGTTAAATTTTCTCTATGGGCTTTAGACCTTTGGTGTCTCTGATCTCTGCTCCTCCTCAGAAGAGACAACCGGGGATATGGTCTCCAGCCGCACGGAGCCCGTCTGGATATCTCAAATGCAGCAGCTCCCATAAAGTTGGCAGTACAGCCCTTATCTAAACTGAGGAAGTCTGTAATCATTAAAAAGGCAGAGAACTAATCACCACACCCCAAAAGAAACTCCTTAACATTTTCTTTGACTAAGTGGTGTAGAAGGTACCAACATACAAAGTGCTATTTATATCAAACAATTGTTGTACTGAATTACATTCATAGGGTGCTCAGATGCCACGGTAATGCACACAGCGTAAAAGTCTGGATTACATACTTCACATAGTTGGCTGTGAGTAACATTATATGCAAATACATATAACGTGCACGACACTGCTGCCCCTGAAACTTTTGGAGCCTAAGCCATGCTTGGTCCATCTCCTCCCTGTTAACTCAGATCTCAGCCTCAAATTTCCATGAAAGTGCTGAACCTGATCCCGATCTCACCAACGTCAGTGGTGCAGGATGCATCTTACTACAGGCACAGCTGATGCTGGAAGAGGACAGGAGCTGGTTCAGTTGACTTTCCAAACACTGCAGTTGTCCCTGGGAGATGGAGCAGCCATTTATGGACTTTTGGGAGAAGGATTATGGACTTCAGGTGGCTTAGGGGTTAGAAGAGGGAAAGGCGGACCTGCTGCTGTGAGCAATGATCTTAAGGGCGATGTCTGAAGGGGGAACAGAGCTTCTAACTCAAACAGGATGGCAGGGTAGACAGCATTCACATAGTAAGCCAAGACGTCGAAGCTTTTAAATATCTGGTACCGTAGTACGGGTAGATGAGTCTGTAACACTCAGTATGTTTGGGGTTTCAGCTTCATTTTTCTTGTAAAAGTGTTTCTCTCAGCCATATCCCTGATCATCACCGCCCACATCTGACAATCCCCATGTTGAACTAGGGGATAAATTTGACCTAGGTCGTTAACTAATAGTTTCCAAATCATGTTATGAAATTACCTGAAATGAAAGGTCCACTCCAGCCCGGCACTGAACATCAGCAAAGGTTGGGTTTTTTTCCTTGTTCTAATTTACAAGAGTAGTAAAAATGAACTAATAACAGTTTTTAGTTACTCAGCTTCATGTCATTGCAAATCATAGTGAGTGATGGAGGTTTGCACCGGGAGTCCCAGCTGACATAGGTAGGTCACAGCTGGGAGGGAGGGAAGGAGCTCTGCTAGGCGAGGTGGAGGACAGCAGAGGAGACCAAAAGACCTCCACGGAGTATTCAGGCAGTAGGGTGTTGTATTTTTCTCTCCAATTTTTTCTGCCTCTGATACCGAGATAAGTGCTGTACTCCCTGGCCCTGGGGTATTGTGGCTGTGTGCTTGGGAGAGGAGAAAATATCGCTGAAAAAATAAATCCGTGACAGGTTTCCTGGAAAAGTCTGGGCACGCTTCTCCGGGAGAAGACACCGCGGGGGCTCAGGGAATTGCTGCTGGTTCTTCCTGGTGCAAGAGGAGGAGCCAGAGCCTCTGCACCACTTGTGATTTTATTACATCCAGCACAATGTAGAAATTGCTCTGCACGACTCCAAAAGACACAGAGAGGGAAACCCGGAAAGAGTTTGGCTCAGGAACCCAGGGAAAAAAGCAGCGATCGTGGAAATGTTTAGCAGAAAAGTGAGAGTATAAAGGCACATCATTAACTTGGCTTGGAAGGCAGGACATTAATGCAGCCGAAAGCTTGCTGGTCGGACCTGCCAGAACATCCCCAGCTACGGGTGCATCGGCAGCCGGAGGGGGTTGACTCTGTTGACGTAGGTACGTATAATCAGGAGGAGAAAGTGGAGAGAAGGCGCAGGAGGGACGGAGCGCAAGAAACCAAAAAGAAGGAAGAGAGAAGGGGTGGAGAGACAGGAAAGGAAGGACAGAGAGAAAAGGGAAAAGGAGAAAGAGAAAAAATGGGGGGGGAGAAGAGAAATGGGGAAGGCGAGCAAGCGAGACTGTATTTCTATAATTACTGTGGATTGGCTCGGATTAAGGGCAACTAGCTATCTCTTGGTTTTTCCTTTTTATATAACAACTAATCTCCTTCTAATCAGTTATTATTAAATTATATTCCATTTTTAATTCATTCACAGATCCTTGGTGGCACAATTCGGACATCTGGACAGATAATTGAATAGAGATAATTTATGTAAATGAGGAACAGTTGTGTACAGAGGTGGGGGAGGGGAGATTTCGACTCCCAAGGCCGGTGACCTAATGAGGACTCTCCAAAAGCTTCCCTTGCTCCCTGGGAGGACTCAGGTGCGAAGGGGGATGCTGCGGATATTTGGGTATTGTGTGCTGGATATTAACACACGTACAAGAGGGCATCAAGCCCGAGCTGTCTCACTCGACCTGAGGGACCAACCTGTACTGGACATCATTTCTCCCAAGGCTGGAGACACCGGCCAGATTGGCATCTGAAGATGCCCCTTGCCTCTGAGCAAGGGGTGTTTTTCACCACTCTGATTTACAGGGCGATGCCCCAGTGCTGCACTGACCCATCTGTGGGGCTGGGGCAGCACTGTGCGAGCTGCCCCATCTCAGTCACGCCAGGTGGAACTGAGAAGCCCAGGGGAGGGCCCTGGGTGATGATGGTCTCTCCTGGGGACGGTCAGGGGAGATGGGTGCCCTAATCCAGGGCCAAGGGACAGAGCAGGCTTGGCTTAGACACTGGCACACCAGCTTTCACAAGTCACTAAGCATCATTTCCCTGTGACCAAGGGCAGATATCTTCCAAAATTAAATCTCTCAATAGCAAGACACCCGCTACCAGCACTGCTGGGTGGATGAATGCCAGTCATGTGCCAAGCCTAGTACCTTGTGGAGGCCTGATCTCAACCCCAGGGTCTATTTCTTACTCCTCAAAATGCCTCTGTGCTCTTCGATAGACATGGTCTAATCCCTCATTGCTTGTCCTGAACCCTGATTTTGTGAATCAGGGCAAACTTATGTAGGTAGCTTTCAAAGAGAGCTTTCATGATCAAAGGCGATAGCTGAGCACCACAGAGGATCTGGACTAAAGCATTGTTTTAGCAGCAATAGGAAAAACTTCCCCAAAATTTCTGCTTCTTGTCATCAATATGGGAACTATCAGAATGAGTGAATGGACTTCTGGAGTCAAATTATTAATATTAGAGAGAACACAATGTAGCAGTGGGATTCATCGGGCCCAGCACAAGCACCTATAGCGTAGTGAGTCTACACTGAGCACACAGGACATGGAACTGTTGGAGCAAGTCCAGAGGAGGCCATAGAGATGGTCAGAGGGCTGGAGCACCTCTGCTATGGGGACAGGCTGAGACTTGGTCTTGTTCAGCCTGGAGAAGAGAAGGCTCCATGGAGACCTTATTGCAGCCTTCCAGTACCTGAAGGGAGCCTAGAAGAAAGATGGAGGGGACTTTTTACAAGGGGCTGTAGTGACAGGACAAGGGGTAATGGGTTTAAATTGGAAGTGGGGAGGTTTAGATTAGATATCAGGAAGAAATTCTTCACGGAGAGGGTGGTGAGGCACTGGAACAGGTTGCCCAGAGAAGCTGTGGATGCCCCATCCCTGGAAGTGTTCAAGGCCAGGCTGGATGAGGCTTTGAGCAACCTGGTCTAGTGGAAGGTGTCCCTGCCCATGGCAGGGGGGTTGGAACTAGATGGTCTTTAAGGTCCCTTCCAATCCAAACCATTCTATGATTCTGTAATTCCCATTCTTGCCCAAGGGCTCTAGTCAATAGGCTAAATAGACCTTTGTTCACAGTTCATCTTATCTTTAAATAGTTGTCCACACTGGATTAATGGAATTGTATCTCCATTGCTTTTATTTACAAGATTGATATTGACCACAAAAGTAGCCCATGACTAACTCAGGTGTAGGCATCTAAAGCTAGGCGAGATGGATCCTACTCTAAGGGAGACAAGGTATTATTTTTGCAGTGATGGATCAGCACAGATGCATATTCCTCTGCCTCAGAACAAGGGTGAAGATTAAAAAGAAGTTCTTGTTCTGGGCTGTGGTTGTGTTATTTTTCTGTTACATTTGGATGCCAAAGAGAGAGGTGCTGAAGAAAGAAGCATGATGATAGATAAATTTATCTTCAAAAGGGGGAAAGAATGCTAGACTCAATTGCTATGGCAAAAACCTAATTTCCATCACTCTGTCATAGCAGGAGGAATTTTGCTGTGCATACTGAATTGTCTTAGCGTTATAGAACTGTTGGAGGAGAGGAACACCACAGACGCATTCAACGTGTGGGAAAACTACTCACAAGATTTGTTTGTCAAAATAAATTCTGTTGAATTGCCAAGGACTCAATCCAAATAAAATTAAACTGGTTCAAGTGACCTTCTTGCCCAGTGTCAGAAATACACTGGGCTTTGTTCAGCTCTGTGCTTCATTTTGTTGATTAAAAAATTCCCTTTTCAGGTCTGTTCTTGAGGTTCTAATTAGCAGAGTGCAAAATTGCCACTGGGAAAATGATTGTGAGTTTTCAGATAGGAGTTATCAATGAAACTGAGAATGCAGCCAGATGACTGTAAATAATAGGCTCTGAGTGCAACTGTCAGGCTGGGACCGAAGTTCTCCAGCAAGGAGAGTTTAAATCTGCCCTTCTTCAAGTCTTCATAAACGACAGAGAAAGCAGACCAAGCTGCACATCGGTGCCCTTTGCAGATGATACTGGGTTGGAAGAATTGGTGCCCAGCAGGGGGAAGGAAGAAGAATGCTGCAGTGAAGAGACCATAGGTGGGAGTCAGCTCAGCAAACTGTCCTAGGGGAAAAATTCCAGAGCCAAAATTATGCCTGAGAGATAGACAGCTGGACAGTGCGAACAGCTGGAAATCATAGTTTGGTGTGGTCACAGCATCCATTTGCAACATGACATAGCTCTAAAAAGGATTGCGACAGCCCGGCGTTCGAAGCATGACTTTGTGGAGCCGCCCATCAACCCTACGCTGCTCTAAAGCTGCGTTAAGACTCAAATGTTCTGTGCAGTTTTTCACATTTGTTTTTTAAGGAAATAACTGAACAGGGTCTAGAGAAGAGGAAAGAAAATGGCTGTGAACTTGGGGTTTTGGTCTGTGAGCCGTGCATAGATGTGCCTGACGCTTAACTGCTGATGAAAGGGAGGGGAGTAGTCATCCCCCAGCTACTGCAGAGGTACAAAAGCTGATGAGGAAGACCAAAGATTTAGGCCAGCCCCAGGAACAGGAGTGGTAGTCACTAAGTAAAATGCACATCACAGATCACCTCCGTACGGGATAAAGGTGGGCACTGAGAGGAGATGGATGACATTAGACTGTAGACATTTCCCCAGAGTAACGGGTAGGACTATGGGAGCTGTCTCAGGGGGAACATTTAATAGAATAGCTGTTTTCATTCTCACACACTTGCCTCCTTACTGCTGGTAGCCACCAGTGCCAGACACAGGGGCTGTGCGATGCTGATTCCTTGCATCCCGCGCGCTTGGCTCATCTGAGTCCTGGTCCATCTGCATCACAGGGAACTCCTACACCGTGTACCATATCCTGTCCCAACCCTCCTTACCCCTCCTCCCCATCCTCTCTGACAGGTTTTCCTGCCATCTCCTGTACACTCTGGGTGTTTCCTGAAACCTCTCTTCCTTAAGCATACTGGGGGCTGCTGAATGTCTTAGGGGCTCAAACCATTTTTCATTATGACCATTAAACTATTTTAGTAACTGCTTATTCTGTTAAGAAGGGACTATTGCTTTTTGTTGTTGCTGTTTTAATCATACTTTATAATATTAAGCCCTCTTTTTTGTTACAGTGGAAAAGATTCTTAAGAAAGAGAGCATGGCTGTGTGTTGTATACGTATCCAGTTTGGAGCAGTGTATTTCCTCTGCAAACTTATTCAGCAGCCAAACCTCCTTGACATTTATCTCCGTTTCATCTCCAGTTTCCCTCACTTCATCATGGACTTAGTCAACTGCATTTTCCCAAAGGAGCAGGTGGGCCGTGATGAAAATGTGGACTCAGACATAATTGACTCTGAGAGAGCTTTGAAGACAGGAGCTAACATCCTGGCTTGGCACACAACGCAATGTGAGCATCGGCACGTCTGCTGGAACACAACGGCGAGCTGCTCATAGCAGCCCAAAGAAAGATGGAGCCTGGGATGTGTCTACTTTTAACCCCAGATATAACGAATTTAAGGTCAAGGCCCATCTGGCCAAGGGACCATGGTCCTCTCATGGTCCGTCTCATCTCAAAAGAAAGCATGAAAGGCTTTATGCTCCTCAGACAGACGAGGGTGTGTGGAACATCAAGTGTGATACAAGTGTCCTGGCCTGCATCAGGAAGTGTAGTCAGCAGGACTAGGGAAGTGATTGTGTCCCTGTCCTGGGCACTGGTGTGGCCACACCTCAAATCCTGGGTTCAGTTCTGGGCCTCTCACTGCAAGAAAGACATTCAGGTGCTGGAGCATGTCCAGAGAAGGGCAACGGAGCTGGGGAAGGGTCTGGAGCACAAGTCCTGTGAGGAGCAGCTGAGGGAGCTGGGGCTGTTCAGCCTGGAGAAGAGGATGGTCAGGGGAGACTTTATTGCTCTCTACAGCTACCTGACAGGAGGCTGCAGAGAGGTGGGTGTTGGTCTCTTCTCCCAAGTGACAAGTGACAGGACAGGAGGAAACGGCCTCCAGTTGCTCGAGGGAAGGTTTAAATCAGATATTAGGAAAAATTTCTTCACCGATGAGGTTGTCAGGCACTGGAACAGGCTGCCCAGGGAAGGGGTTGAGTCACCATCCCTGGAGGTGTTTAAAAGACATGTGGATGTGGTGCTTAGGGACATGGTTTAGTGGTGGACTTGGCAGCGTTAACACCTGGACTCAACGATTCTAAAGGTCTTTTCCAACCTAAACTATCCTATGGTTTTGTGATTCTACTCTGTGAACAGGAATGTATGGGGCCAAGGAAAGAAAGTGACAGAGGACACACATACAGGCTGAAAATAGCTGGGAGTAAAGAGAAAATGCTCAGGAAAGAAATTCCAACCTTTACTTGAAACTCCATTACTTGTGGTGGATATTCATTCTAGCCTGATAAATTTCCAACCTCCCAAGATTCCCCCAAGGAAATGTTGCAGAAACAGATACTTCTGTTAAAGTACACAGACAATTTCAGTAAGTCTTCATCGCTTGATTGAGGTTTCCTAGCAGGGAGGAGCAGTACCAGCAGTCAGGTCGGTTATCAGGTGGTGGTAGGGAGACAGATGCTCACATCGCTGTTTTAACTCCAGCAGCAGCGCTCAGACGTGGGCTGGCATGGCATGAGCTGGGTGGCATGCTCCTGACCTTTTCTTTCAGCCAGAGTCCAGAAGATGGTAGGGGTCAACACTTTGTCCATCTCAAGGGTTTGGTCATCTCTTAGGTCTCTGTCATCTCTCATGTCTCCATCCTGTCATCACTCCTGGTTCGTAAGCGTACGCTGGGGTGTGAGTGAGAAGTGATTTGTTCAGCGAACCAGTGGCACTTCCTTATGCCTCATCCCTCTCTGTGAACTTCCATCTCCAATACTGCTGAAGGTTAGATGGTGGATGTCAGAAATGAATAGGTGGACTCCTAGAAAACTAGGACTGAAGGGGAGGAGGGGCCGTCTCCTCCTCCTCTCTGCTTCATGGCGTGACTGGCTATGCCCGTCTCATTCTTGACAGATGGACAAGCACCTAAGTAATCTCTTCCAGTGTCTCCCTTGCAGTCTCTCCCCACCCCAACCCCCCAC
>NW_010272370.1:0-1050 GCF_000690775.1 Eurypyga helias
ACCCTGCGTCACAGCCCAAGGAACGAACCCGGCTTAGCCGAATGCAAAGGAGAAACATCCCAACAGACCCACCGAAGCTGCGAGGCCGGCGGCACGGGGCGAAAAAGATCCACTCTGCGCTGACGCCTCTTTGGGAAGATCTCACCTGCCGACTAATTCCGTGTGAAATCCAGCTCCGTCATCACGGCAGCGTGGTGCCTCCTGCTTCCACCGGCTCCCTCCGCCCAGCACGGGCTCTCCCTGGCCCGGGTGTCCCGCCGGGTCTGTCTTCGGCGCGTCCATTCATCAGCCATCTGAGCGCCTGTATCCCACCCCGTCCCCGCCGTACAGCAATGCAAGTAAATAACAGCTTCCCAGTCTTATAATGGGAAAGAAACGCCCCTGGATCTGTGAGCGGCTGGGCTGGCAAAACCCAAAATCCCCCCCGAGGTGGTGCAGGGCCTGAGCGACCCACTGATGGGAACTGTCAATGGACGCGTCTACCCGGCGCTGCAACCCCGAGTTTGAAGTTAAACCTCATCCTGCAGCCTCATCACTTCTTACTGTTCTTCCACCACCCAAAGGGCTGCTTCATGTCCAGGCACTTCTTGCCCAGACCCTGTTCTCCCACTTACACACCCCAATAAATGCCCTCCCTCCAGACGGAAATGGAGTCGGACCGGGACGGCTGCCAGCCCGGGACCTGCTTCCCTCTGCTATTGGGAAAGGACCCTACAGAGCCAGGGACAGGCCAAAAACGCCTCCACGAGATCCTGCTGTGGGAAAAGCCAGGAGATTGGGCGCAGCTCTTCTTGCCCCGGCACGGGGAGCCTCCCGCAGAGGCCTTAGGGACTGGATTTCAGAAAAATCAGGATAAATGCAAAAATAAGCACTTTTTCTCAAAAGCAAAGACCATCCTCACCCAGTGAGAGTTCAAGAGCCAGGGGTAGGTCTCCATATTTTTAAAGCCAGGTTTTATTTTTATGAAAAATAAAGCCTCTCCCAAACCCAGCAGCAGAACCCGCCCTGCCCCACGCGGGCTGAGTACCCCCGGGGTGGTCGGAGGCCCCG